>NC_133807.1:28230666-28433166 GCF_043250625.1 Sebastes fasciatus | reverse complement strand
TTGTCGCCATCTTGGCTACGTAGCGGAAGGGGCGGCACCATGACCGCTATTCAAACATACGTAGATAACAGAATAAAACAATACGTAAACATACCGGTGCATTTTCAGCCAACAGGAAGACACGTCGTAGGAGTAGGCGACGACGTTGGAAACGTAATTTCCACTCTGCTTTCATTTTTTTCTTCAACAAAGCAGGCAGATATTTTGGTGGGTAGTTGACGGGTAAACCCTGAGGGAAGCAGCAGTGCAACACAAAAAATGCCAGCTGCCTTAAAACCCCGAAGAAGAAGAAGAAGAAGATATTTTGGCGGGTAGCGGGCCACGGTGAAATGTTGCGATCGTCATTTCCGGTCAGTGCGCCGCAGAGTATTCGATTTGAGACGACCCTACCCCGTTGAAGTTTACGCACTACTCAAGTAAGTACAGAGTGCACACAGTGCACTACATTGCAGTGTATTTCAAGAAGTACGTGGATTGGAACACACTGAGTGTCTTTATGCTTGATACGATACGATACGATACGATACGATACAATTTTATCGTCAGTTTGCACTGAAATTCATTTTGCATCCATAGGCAGCTCAGTTTGAGAAAAAGTACACATACAATAGACATACTGTTACCATAGACAGACAGACAAGTAAGACCCATCAGACAAAAACAAAACACATCACCATTATTCATACATAACCCATTACAAAATGACCATCTGTCCTCTGGATTTACACGTCTTTAGCAGCACATTATTTATTATTTAGCAGCAAGATGGACTGATGGACAAAAGCGTTCTTTAGCCTGATGCAGGTTAAATGTAGGGACTCTGAATCGTCTCTTGGAGCGCAGAAGTTGATATTCCCCATTTAAAACATGTATGGGATAAGAAGAGAGATGCTGTTGATAACCTCTTTTTAAATCATTTTTGTGTTTGGACCAACTCCTAAGTTAGTTGAGGCCGAAGCTATGTAGCGCAGGGGGGCCGAGGATGAGCACAAGCACAGAGGCCTAGATAAAGAGCCATTTTACTCCAATTAAGCAATTCCACTGTCCCTAAGCCTAATTGTGTGCACACTGGGACCGGGGGGTTTGGGACGGACCTTCTCCCCATTGGCTGCCTCCCATGGGCCCATTGTTCCAGAAGATGCCAGCCAGGGGGAAAAGAGCCGAGGTCCTGCCAAGGCGAACCTAACAAGCCCTGTGCTGGAGTGGAATAAGGCCCGATCATTAAAATGCATTATAGGCCCACAATGCAGATCGAGGCACACTCATGAGGGGGGGCTGGCGGATGGGCTGTGTATTTCCAAGGTGACTGTGTGAACAATATATAATGTGTGGGCGCGTGAGAGAAGCCGTCACACAGATATCATATGAGACCCGGAGGAGGTCTGGCTGTGGGCCCTCTCTCAGAGTATGTGGGGAGGACTTATAGACTCCCTCCCTCCTCCTCCTCCAGGCCCATGCTATTTAATCCATAACCCCTCTCTGAACTGTGAGCACAGGTGCTCCTCGCATCCACAGCCCACTCGCCGCATTGTTTATCCAATCAGCTGATGATCAGTTCAGCCGCAGGTCAACCACAACATCCATCTGACAGAAAAGACTGGAGGCCAGACGCAGAGGCGTCCATCACCACCACCGCCACTCTTACACAGCAGAGAAAAAAGGCTCTCAGCGGCGCCATCATAAAGCCAGATGTCCACTGGGGTCCAGCTGTGCGTCCCTGTGGTGGCATTCCACACTCTCAGGATGTGTTTGTGTAGGCAGACTTTTTTCTTTTTTCTTCTCTGTACATTTTCTCGTCCTGACTGCACGCTTGGCCAGATGTTGAAACTTGGACAGCTGCTGAGTTTTGACACCAACTTGCTGCAATTTATACGCAAGAAGATACTCCATATAAAGGCTTTCCACCAAAACCAGTCACTTAAATCAAATCACGGGTGTGGTTGTCACCTCTCCAATTTTCCCCCGTGCCTTAAGTTTTTGCCCCACGCCACAGCCGTGTGACATCATACCTCAAACCGTGCGAGGGTAAAGGCAGCTGCTTTATGGTGGAAAAGGTGGACCCTAATGGCATATCCCTGCGTCAGAGAACAACCACGAGGCGTGCGGTGGAGGGATGGTGGGAACCCACAGTGCACTTGTACTTAATGCCTTAAAACCAGTCTAATAAAAGCGTACCGCACCTCATGTAAAAAAGAAGCAGTTGATTCTTACAGTGCGAGTACGAGTCTGAATTCCACAACAGTGAGTTTTGTTTTTTCACGCAGTGTTGTCGGCTTGTTGTGGGGCCACTAAAAAATATGTTTTCCACTGGAGGGAAAACTGCTACCAGTAATTGGGTGGAGTGTAAGTGGTACAAACTACAGTGGGAGAGCCAGTGTGAGTGTTTGAATTGATATCACAGTGGGGTTTCATAGCTGCTGGGGATTACGGTCAAAGCTGAAAGGCAACTGAGCAGCAGGGGAGGGAGGATTATAGTGGTCAGTGAATGAGGCAGCATGCAGCGAAAAACATAGCACCTGATTCACACTCACATTTATCTTCACAGGGATAATAAGAGACACATTATAATAGATCCTCATGACAGATATGTCCTCTCTGTGGTTACACTCGTAGACAAGAATCAGACAATTTAGTGATTCATCCGTTAAATATGACTAACGTTATGTTGAATGCAGTTACACATCCCAGCTCTTGACCTTTGATTGGGCTGAAAATGTCAGAGGAGATGCATGATGAAGTAATAAGTCCCCTCAGTGAAATGAGCTAGAGGGGGGAAATGGTGTATGACGTGGTATCAGATTTGGATAAATCCCATGGAAAATTAAGACTGTATGAATGTAACAAGGAGAATTTGACACGTGTTGCTGAACATTTGTAGGAAAACGCGCGAAACATGAGGAATAACTTTTTGTAAGATATCATACGAACCGTTGTACGAGGATACGTTGTTCAGGTTTACAATCCACCTGATATGATTACTAGGGCTGTCAAAGTTAACGCAATAATAACGCTTTAACACCACTAATTTCTTTAACGCTACTGGCATCATATGAAACCAGAAAACCTAAGGAATACATCGGTACCAACCATGTCATACTAGCTTGTCGTGAAGGAGGCCAAATAACGATACAAACTTACGTTCAATTTTGGCGAGGAAAAACTGGCATGGCCATTTTCAAACGGGTCCCTTGACCTCTGACCTCAAGATATGTGAATGAAAATTGGTTCTATGGGTACCAACGAGTCTCCCCTTTACAGACATGCCCACTTTATGATAATCACTTTTGGGGCAAGTCATAGTCAAGTCAGCACACTGACACGCTGACAGCTGTTGTTGTCTGTTGGGCTGCAGTTTGCCATGTTATGATTTGAACATATATAATTGTTATGCTAAATGCAGTACCTGTTAAGTGTTAATTGATTTCCAATAATAAAGATATTCATACATTTGCATAAAGAAAGCATATTCACCCACTCCCATGTTGATAAGAGTATTAAATACTTGACAAATCTCCCTTTAAGGTACATTTTGAACAAATGAAAAATGTGTGATTAATCATGATTAACTATGGACAATCATGCGATTAAATATTTTAATTGATTGAAAGTCTTAATTGTTACTGATAATATTACCAACTTGACCTCCTTACTTTGGCAAATCTTTGGTTATTTTGCAGCTGATATTGGCTGCATGTTAAACCAGTGGATTTCATACGAGCCACAAGGCTGAAGTCATCAAGGAGACTCATTAAAATCGAAGTTGAACCAGAGCTGATTCAGTGGCTGAACTGAAGTTAAACTTGAAAATGACTGCGCTTTTTTCCCTCACTAAACATCTTATCACTAATCATTGCCATGTGTGCAGCAGTGGAGGTGACACACGCATACTTAGGAGTGCAGCAGTGTGATGCGTCTGATGGCCAGACTCCTGGACCCATATACGTTAAGAATAGACAGAGCGGATGTACGGAGCTTGACTCACACTAACTTGCAAAGTGAAGGAGACCGGTGCATACCGCTTTGCTCCCTGGCTGGCCGGGCTCACGGAGCGTGCATTTTTCTCCAGTTAAACTGTAACCACTAATCACCTCACGGCCTCTCTGTTTCCTCCTGGAGCAGACCGTTCCCGGGTCCCCAGGGTGCGGTTAAAAGGCCCTCCTCGGGGGGGATATATATATGGTCTACCCTTCTTTTTAAATCACCTGTGTGGGACATCCCAAACGAGCACAGGACTCTTGCTCTCTCTGCGAGGATCTGCCGCGGCGAAGTTTAGGGGTCAGTTCCTCTGTTGCGAGTCTGCAGGCCTGCATTTCCAAAATAAACACAGACAACTCAGTGCCTCGCTCCAGCTACCCCACCCTACCTCTTCTCTTTAATGCTCCTTCTGCGCTCCCTGCTCAGTGCTTCTATCGTGAGAGAATTTCAGCTCGCAGAGCCTTTTTCAGACAATACGCAGACCATGTCTGGGAGCTCTGGATGAGGAAAAGTTAAAGAGAGAATACAGGAGAAACGCCAAGAGTTGAAAGAATAACAGCGATGTTAAGGAGCTGTCAGAGAAGAGGTGGAGGGATTAGAGGAAAGCCTGATTTAAGTCCCATTTTGGGTTTCCACCAACCATACATTAATAACTTATAGGAGCTTTTACATATGTGGGAGGTGTGCAGTAATACGCTCACAGTTTAAGTGGAGGCACAGCTGCTTTGTATTATTATTTACTTGCTTGGCCAACACCCTGGATTCTCCAGTTTACCCTCCATAGCGCTGCAGCACTTCAGAGGTATGTATGTTTGCTTGTTTGAAGAGAAAAGAAAGGGAGGAGTCGGACAAGAGGCCTGTAAGTACGGGTGAGGAATAACATGGAGAGACGGGGGGTAGAGGGATTGATGGTGTTTTTTAAAGAAGGGGGAATGAGGGAGACGGGTGAGGCATTTCGGAGACTCAAATAAGTCTCTCAAGTCTGGGCCTGGGCCCGGCTCCCTGTCTGGGCACATCCAGTCCTGTCAGCTAGCTTCCAGACTTTGCCCCCCCCTCTCTTCACCCCCTCCGTCCCCGACTCCCCGGGACTCCATCTCCTCCTCGCTTCTTTTTTAACTCCCTCTTTTCCCTCCCTCGCATTTTCGTCTCCCACTTTCCATGAGCCCCCTGCTTCACGAGTGACGCTTACATTATATAAGACATCTTATACATGCGGTAAAAAAAAGGGAGAAAAAAGTTTGGCCTGTAAGTGTTTACCTTCTCTGTGGTGTCGTGGAGATGTTGCCAGCACTAATTTAATTCATATGTGCTGTTTTTTCTCTTCTCTCTTTCATGAGGGGGAGCCTTATGTAATTTGGAAATGTTTTAACTTTGAGGTTTGTGAAATAAAGACTTATTCTGACCTCAGATGCTTCTTTGAAATAGCCTCGCTGTTTTAATTTGGTCGCTAAAAGTTTCAATAATTGACTTCCAGTGGCCATCTTGAATCTTTAACGCAGCCCGTCTCTCTCTTTTACTGCGTCCGATTGCTTCTAAATGCTCCTTGTTTGCAATAAATGGCGCTGTCGGCCTCGGTGAGCTCGGCTATCTCTTAATTGATTCTAAATGTCAGTATTGATTCAGGACAGAAGAGTGCGTAAGAGCACGAGCATCGCCCTGACCTTCAACACTAATTGAGATCCTCTCTCAGGCCCGTTCTTCCCGATGCTGTGCCGATATACTGTATGATTGCATTTGACCACGGCACATTCATTAGCCCTCGCTGTTCCCAGCGTGTCTCGCCAAATCAAAAGAGGAATCGGCTCCAGATCTTTCTGCTCGATTCCAAACGGATCGCACACACGCCAACCAAATTTAAACCAAGAGTTCAGTGCTACTCCATTTTACGGCATTATGCTCGACTCTGTCTGTCGCCATCTCACTCGCCCTCCATCTGTCCCCTTGCATCTGTCTCTAGTCTGCTCTCTCTTTTTCTGTTTCTCTCTCTCTCTCTTTCTCTCGGTCGGAGCCGCAAAAAGATAAAAGCTGTAGGGTGTAGCCTGTCACTTAGTTGAGCTAGAAAACACAGAAAATACAGAGAGGGAGGGAGATAAAGGGAGAAAAGACTGTCATATTGACCTTGTCTTAATGCCAGCCGCGGTGGGAGGGGACGCGGCGGGGCGGAGGGTTACTCAGAGAAAGCAGGCGCCCCGTGTGAGGAGGGAGGTAAGTTGGCACGGCCTCACAAGGAAAAGACAACACCGGCTTTGTGCGTACATATATGTGAGATCACTGGTGATGGAAGGCTGAAATGGAGGTATAGCAGTAACAGTATGGGGGGGCACGCCCAAATTTAAAGAAGCAGGACCTCGTTGATTGAGTGTGTGTCTGCCCCCCCGATGCACACACACACATCACGTCACTTTGTCTGCTAATTGCTCTCTGCTGTTTTGTGTTTCTCCCTCTTCCTGTTTTCTTCCCCTTTCAGTATGCTTTTCCTTGCCCTGTCTCTTCTCTCTGCACATATAGACTAACCGAGACACTCCCTGTCCGTCCAAAGCACATCTGGCTCTGTGTACCCCCCCTCCACCTCCTCTCTTGGCTCTCCTGTGCAGCGAGGCTGGTGCACAGGTGTCACCAAACTCCTCTCCAGGGACGGGGAGAGGCCGTCCAGAAATTCTGGAGGCAAAGATGTAGAAAAGTTACGACACCACCACGTGTCTGATTGGGCCTCAGCAACATACTTACCAACCCTCACGATTTTCCCAGGAGACTCCCGTTTTTCATCGCCCTCTCCCGGTTTCCTCCCGGGGTCACAATTCTCCCGTATGTCTCTCTTCACACTTTGTTTTCCTTTTCGTTATCTTAAACTGTTTCTGGCACTGTACAGCGTGTATAAGCTCAACTGTTTCCACCCGGGCAACAATAGAGCTACACCAAATGTTGTTTCCCAGCAGAAGAGAGCAGTCTATGCTCGCCACACAGCGCAGTTTGAGCCCATATTTGAGCTGCATCACAGCGTGCAGGGCCCGACATATCGACGTATTGGAAAGCTATTGTGGCGTGGTGCAGAGCGATGTGTCTGAAAGGACCTTCAGTGAGTGAGAGAAGGAGAAAGAAATGGAGAGTACTAACTGAAAGAAATACTCAAGCAGGAGCAAAAAATGAATACAAACTGATGAATATTAGTTTACGCCAGAGGGGTGAATTATTCAGTTTCCTGAGAATTAAAGGTCAAATTAAAAGTTTAACATAAAAATGCTGTTGCAGTGTACTTTCTTTAAGGTCTCAAGACTGACAAGTTTGCTCACCAACCGACCACACAGCGATAAAAAGCGCAACCACCACCACCCTCCCATGCGTTGCCCCCCCCCCAGCCTCCCTGCGGCCGCGTTGCATAAAGCTGTTGTTGGGATCATATTACCGCGGCTATTGAATGAGGAGCTTCCCAGGGAGTTCACTATGTGCCGCTGGCTTATTGAGTTGCAGGCGAATGAAAGTGGCCGGGGTCAGTGTGTGCAGTGCGAACGGGGGTTTGTTTCTCATGCGTGTGGTGCCATAATATTCCCGTCCAGGAAATGACTGTGAGACAGGCGCACCCCTCCCAAAGCTGGAGCGGTACCACAGCAGCGCTCTGAACTGGTCTGAACTCCAGCGTGCTGTGCACTAGTACACGTATGCATAGTCTATAAGAGGCTGTGAAGTCAGTTTGTTTACGTGTGCATATGCCGAATGCCTCCCTGACTCTTTAAGTTGTCATTGGGAAGATAAACCACATTGGTCCAGTTGAAATACACTCTGGGTTCGCTGCTTATCGCACCACAGTTTCCATACGCATGCCACCCCTATTAATCTTCCCATAGCTCGCTGTTAACTGTGTGGGAGAGCAAGAAAGGGAGATTTCTGGACCTCCTCCCATTCCCTCCTACCCAGTGGCTTAGAACTGGTGCTGAGTTTTCACCAGTGAGGGAGTATAACAGACCTGTCGAGTTCAACTGCAGCTGCTTCAGACATTCAGATATGTTTTGAAAGGACGCTTGGTGGTTATTCAGTGATACAGTTTTTGGGGATGCACACCTGTGTGCTTCGTTGTGGGCCGAAGCCAGTATTCTAAAGGTCTGAACCCTGCCCTGGGATTTAGGGAGTGGCCTTTTGTTTGTGTGCTGGGAGAAGCTGGTATTTTAAAGATTTAGGCAGGTGCCAGTGCTCCGCATTCCTAACCTGACCTTGTGCTCATTTGTGCTGCCTTCAGGGGAGGTCTGCCTCTACAGAGCCGTCAAACTAGGGGCGAATGGGTGCTTGTATACATGCATGCACATCTGCACATAAGGTTTTCAGCTTCCTATAACCTCCCTTTCCATCCATGTCTAAGTGCACTGTGTTTGATAAGATCACTCTTTGCATTCATGCATCTCTACAGGGCTCAGCATATCCATTATATACCCACATAAGGAGAAAATGATGTTTGGATAAGTAGAGACCTCCAGAGATTATGTTAAAATGCCAGATCTGACAACGTTACACCTCCACGAATATTACTTGAATTTCATACTGCCAGTCTCGCTGTTACAGAATAATGCTAATGTCGGTGTGAGTCAGCTGGAATGACAGCATTTTCGTGTGGGAGTTAGCAAAGAACCATCACTTCCGAAACACAGAGCCTATCCAGCAAAAAACCCCAGCAAAACGGACACAGCTGGTTGGTGGGCTGATGAGAGGGCAACGAGCTGGGAAGCATTCAAAAGTTCCTTAAAGAGTCACAAACCCCCCCCCCCCCTGCACCTCACCACATGCACATAAAACAAAAGGCCTGTTTACCCCAAGTTTAGTTGTGAATATGCACAAACTGTAAAAACAGAGCTGTTAACTTTTATCGCCGGGCTTTTTCCTCTATCACCACCACTGTTTTTCCTTTCTCTCTCTCTCTCTCTCTCTCTCTCTCTCTTTGGCTTCATTTCTTCTTTTCTTCCCCCCCTCCACCACCACCAACACCACCACCACCTCTCGTCTTTCCTCTCCTGTTGCTTTCCTACTGAGCGTGGTGTGGTGACGCCCCTGCTTTGGCTGGCGAGCCGACTCCAGACCCTGTGATTGCGCGCAGGAGTCGGAGGATTGCATCACTGCCTGTGGGGAGAGGCCACAGGAATGGGCTGAAAATGGGGGGGGAGAGAGCAGTGAAGAGAGAGAGAGAGATGTGAGAGGGGTCGATGAAGGAGAGGAAGAGGAGAAAGCGAAGACAGACGATGGGGATATAGCCCGAGGAAGCGAGGAGGAAGCCGAGAGGGAATAGGGCTGAGGGGGATCATGCAAGTTTTTATTTATATGGAAGTAAAGATGAGAGAGGGAATGCTTTCAGTGGGCTGCAGGAGGTAGAGAGGCCCAGCAGAGTTAGTGGGAGGTCAAAGTTAGTCAGGGAGGGGATGTCGATCAAATCAAGTCTCCTCTTCTTCTCCTAAGGTCTCCTGCTGCGTTCATTGGTTCCTTTGCTGCGCTATGAAACTGCATTGTTGTGAAATGCCCCACGTTATTGTAAGATTACTCACCACACTTCAAAGCCTTCGGTACCGTCGTGCGAAGTGCCTCAAGCGTCAGCGTGTTTGAGCAGTAAACCTACCCCGACGCTGAGTCACCGACCCCTGGAGGATTATCTGTTCACCGCTGATTGCTGCCCCCTGATGCTACAGTATAGATTAAGACCGTTTCAGCTGATTAAAAACGTATGGATGTGATTTTTGAACGGGAGTAGGTGGGAGAGAAAAACTAACCAGTGACTCAAAACACATGTTGCTACACGTGGCCCCTCCATCACGTACTGTTCATGTCACATAGCAGCTACTAAGCAGTCTAATAAATTGACTGTGGCTTTGGGGGAAGTTTCCTAGCCTCATGCCAATGTGCAGCAGCTCTCTCCTCCCCTGTACCTGCCTCTTCTCTTCTCTTCTCTTCTCTTCTCTTGGTCGATCGCTTTTATTCCAGAACAGATTCTCTAAAGAGCTTTGCATGTCAAAAGTCAGATTCTCATTCGCCAAAGGCAAGCATTACAATATTGATCTGATAATGCACGCTTCCCTTGAAACTCATCCGTCATCCCTCCACCCGTCCGTCCCACAGTCCCTCCAAGAGTCAAGCCAGGTCACTGTGTCGCGAGATAATCCCGGGTTGAGCAGGTCATAAGGCTTACTGACACAATGTGAAATCTCAGTCAGATGGCTGTTTATAGATCGTTCACGGCCTGATCTCACTATACGACTGGCTAAGTGGAATTGCTGTTCTGTTGTCAGATCTGTTTGGATGCTATTAAGATGCTGGTGGAGTATTCTCTCGATTCAATTAAAATGAAGTACCACTCACAATCCTGTCACTGATTCAGCCTGCTCTGCCATGAATATCAAATCTCTGACCGTAATCCACGGTGCTGTCAGTATTGTATTCTTTACAGTAGGTTCCTGTAGGATCCTGTGTGTTTAAAATGCATGTTTTTAGTGACCAGTATGCATGTAGGCAGAGGTAGGACCAAGTCATTGTTTTGCAAGTCAAAAGAAAGTCTTTGCGTTCAAGTCCCAAGTCCTAGATTTGAGTTTCCCGTCCTAAATGAGTCATAATGTGCTCTGTGTGCTATTTGCGTCTCCATCTGTAATGTTCGACTCAAAAGTTTTGCATAGTGCAAATCATTTGGGAATGAACAGCGTTAACGTTAGTTGATTCAGGAAATTAATTGATTAGTGGATTTTTAAATAACATACTTTTTAATATTTGGGCTGGGGGGAGGTCTTCAAAAGGCTCGAGTCCACACTTCTGCATTTTGGTCAGTAACGTATAACACCACAATAAATCCCTGATATGCTGCATGTAGAGCTGCATCTAAAGATTATTTTAATTATTGATTAATCTCTTAACTATTGTCTCACTTTGAGGTCTATAATATGTCAGATAATTGTGAGAAATACCGGTCACAAGGGCACAAGGTGACAACTTCAAATGTCTTGTTTTGTCTAACAAACAGTCCAAGAGAAGCTAAAACCACCAAATGATTTGCATTTTTGCTTGAAATATAACTAAAACAATTAATTGATTGTCAATATAGTTGCCGATTAATTTTCTGTGGATTGACTAGTCAATGAACCCACTAGTTGTTTCAGCTCTAGTTGAAAGGCATCACATTTCTTTATTCTAATATTGAACGTTTTCGTATGCTTCAACTGGTTTATATCTTTAGATTTAAAAAAAATAATAATCATATTCCAGTATGAAGGTACAGTAAACACAGATTCCTATTTACTAAAACTAAATGTCCCATAAATTCATATCATCTCCATATGGAGAATAACGTCCGACTGTTCGTACCAAAGTTTGCATCCTAACAGAGACGTTAATGTTCAACCGCAAAGAGATGTCGCTTTAAGCGCGTGCTCTTCCTTTCTCATGAAGAAGTCTGCTTTGACAACAAACCGCAAGTGCGACCCGCCCTCCTCCTCCTCCTCGCCCTCCTCCTCGTCCTCCTCCTCCTCGCTCTGTGCCTCCCTCCCTCCTGGCACCTTCCCTCCCTGCCTGCCCTCTGCCTGGAATTCCTCAGTGTCTGAACGCTCTGGCTGGAGGCCATCGGTAGCTCGCTGAGAAGCTTCCTGTTGCACTCTCTCTCCCTCCTTCAATCCCTCTATCCCTCCCTTTTTTCTTTCCTTCCTTCCCCGTCTCATGAGTTGTCTCGGATTTTTCCCCTTCCTCTCCTCCTCTGCATCTTTATCACTTGATTTTTCTGCATGCTCACACTCTCTTTTGGTGGTATATTCCTCTATATATTCTCTTTTTTAAAAGAATAATCTTGTGCTTATTCCTCTCTGTATTGAAGCATGTGAACACACGTGTCACTTTCTCTCTGTATTTCTGTTTCCGTGCTCCAACAACTGGTCTCAATAGCTCTTCCCCAGTGGCTCCATGCATGCTGCTATTACATAATCCTGTGTACAATCCCCTGTGCTTTTTTTTAGTTTTTTTGCAACAGGGG
Source organism: Sebastes fasciatus (assembly GCF_043250625.1). NCBI lineage: Eukaryota > Metazoa > Chordata > Actinopteri > Perciformes > Sebastidae > Sebastes > Sebastes fasciatus. The sequence continues at coordinate 28,421,210 of NC_133807.1, read as the reverse complement.
TAAGGAGAAGGGGGAGAGGTTTAGATTGACAGTAACAGTTATTCTTTGTTACATGAACTTATCTTGCAGAAATGGTGTGAATAGAGGAAATAATCGGGCAATTAAGGTACCATTAAGGCCAGGTAGTTACAGTAGCAGGTAAGAGAAGAATGAGATGAGAAGTGGAAGAACGTGAGAGAAAAGCAAAGAATAGAGGGATGAAGAGAGAGAGAGAGAGAAGGAATGAGAGGCCCAGAGGAGGAGGAGGAGGACGAGGAGGAGGAGTGGAAACTGAGGTTTCCTGTCTGAGGAGTCGGCTGGCTTGAGGAGGACAGAGGCAAGAAAAAACACAAATCTCTCAGCTGTGTGCGTTGAGTGATCCGTCAGGAGGCGAGGGGTGGAGGGCGTATGCGGGCGGCTGAAATGTGGATGTGTCAGCGGAGGTGGGGTCACTTGCGGCTATTACCTCAAGAAACGTCAGCAATGACAGAAGTGGGAATGAAGGAGTGACCGCTTTTGGGGTTTTCTTGCGTCTCCAAATCAGTTACAAACATACTAATAATAACATATTAACCTGCCTCACCTCGGTGTAATTGTCCTTTTCATTGTCTGTGATAATGTGCGAAACCGTCTCTGACTAATCTCACCTGACTTTGATGTGAGTTCATGTAAATCTTAATGCATATTTACTTTGAAGCGTGCAAAAGCTTTGATCACTTTAAATCCGATTATTCAGAGGATTGTGTGCGTAAACCTGCTTGAAACGTGCCGAGTTATTTATTCCTCCTTGGCCCTCGGTTACAGATGTAAAAGCCAAATGTCAGGGGTCAGAGTTCACACCACACCCACGCCTCAATCAGTCACCTTTGACCCTTTCCTCCCCACCTGGTGGATGGAGAAACCAGCAGGTCTAGATGTGTGACCCACGCTGCAACTGCAGGTCTTTACACAAACCACAAGATCACAAAACTAATGGAGACATATTTACCAAACAGTTGTTTACCTTCAGTTCATTCAATTTAGTCACTTCAGATTTAGCTTGGAGGTGTTGCTTTTTTTGGTCACCTTTTTGAAAATGTCTGTAATAACCTTTGAATCAAGTTCCAGCCTTGAAATTGAGAAGAGCTACAAGTGCAGTAACTCCTGTCTGCTTCTCCAAACTGGGGTCATGGTGACCGTCATCTACTGTAGTAATACACTGACTATGGATAAGTACCTCATACAACCCGACTTCAAAACACCCGAACTATCTCTTTAAGAATAATGACCAACCTGTGCACTGAGCAGAACGTTCTACAGTTGAAAAATATTCTTTATTGCAAATTCTTGTTACTCACTAGCTGATATATAAAATTCATGATAAGATAATATAGTCCAATAACATTAAGCTGGCTGATTTATTGGTCGGTGCTCTATGCTCCCTGATTGAAGGGTCACAAGGGCCCGCCAAGTAAGCAAAGACCACAAACAATAGTTTATCTATATAGCACTGTGTTGGTCTGAGAGCTGTTAGTCAGTACCTCCCCTACACACACACGTGGATGAATACGTACTCTCTATAAGTAAGTACTTAGTGTATAAGTCTCTATAACTCTCTGTCATGGTGCTCTGGTGAAGGAAATAAAATGATAAACCGTGTAATAGTATTGAGATTTGGTTGTATTTTTGGAGTGCTGCTGCTCAGTTTCATAACTTGGTCTTAACTGTGTTAGTTTAGTGATGACTGGCTCTCAAAAGGATATCGAGTTGTATAAGATTTGTAGGGATTTCTGCTTCCTGCAAGTATCACAGCGTGATTTTTAGTGTTTTAAAACATGTTAAAGCCCTTCACGTCAAAAGTTGTTAGACATTCCCACCACGTTCTTTCTCTCTCTCTCTCTCTGTGTGTTTGTGTGTGAAAATGAAAAAGAGAGAGCAAAGAGCCCCGGGGAGAGATGGCTTACCTCCTACAGACCACCTCCCAGGGTCACAGCAGGAGGCAGATTAAGTTACAGCCAACCTCGGAGGGGGTCACACAAAAAACGCGTACGAACACACACACACACACATTCTCTCGCTCTCTGAATCCCTCAAATAAAATATTACACAATAAACGATTTTATACCCCTTGTAACATAATCGTCTTACGCCGCACGGCTTTGATATTCTCTGATTCTTTGTGTTGGCTCTCGTTTTTCTCTCCGCCGTCAGATGAGCTGCGATATCCTCGGTCGGATCAGATCGGGCTAAAGATCAATCGGTCGGAGCGGGGTGAAAGGTCAGCTCTGATCCGTGTGAGCCTAGCCTCGGAGCACGGAGGTGTTGAAACACGTAGCCCTGCTTTGACCCTGTGCTACCTCACCCATCGGCCAACTCCCACACCATCCAACCTCGACCCCGAACGCATCAAAGGGCGGTTTCCTAATGCAGTTGGGTGGATGTGGGACTCGGGTGGGAAAGGGTTTTGCAGGGGAATAGGTGACAGGGGTTGCTGAAGAGGACACGCACAAACCCTCTCTTTCAGGACTCCTCTTCCTCCACTTCCTTCATCCTCACCCTCGTATATATCCTCGCTATGGCCCCTTCGGTCATCCCTCCTCTCCTCTCCTCTCTCTCTCTGCTGTGTTTACTCTGCTAGAGAGAGAGAGGGCCCAGAGAGGGGACAATGCCGCCTTTCAGAGAGACTGTCGACCCCACGGCTGAGCGAGGAAGTCTGCATGGGGGCCAGCCAACACCCCTTCCACAAACTTCACAGCCATCCGCCACTGAGCTTTACACACACACACACACACACACACACACACTCGCATATCAACACCATACTCCTTCCCTCACTGTATCGCTCTTTCTCTCCGTCGCCCTTTTTCTCTTTGTCTCACATTTCCCACAAGCCCCCTTCTCAGCGGCCGTGGCTGTTTGGAGGATGTAGTCGAGAACCCGTAACTTCGGTCCAAGATCCACACGCTATGAGTCACTTCCCAGCCTGCTATTCCTCCACTAAGAAATAACCATGAGGGTGGGCTGAGGTGAACTCCGGCGTCTGATTCACCAGAGGCTGCACTGTTCCCGACTCCACTGGGAACACATTAGTGCGGTATTGACTGCCTTTTTGGGTTGCAGCGGGTATTATAGATATCTTATGACCCGCCGAGTTTCTCGGAAGTGCAAGAGAGTTCGGTTGTCGTCTCTGTTTCTTTGAGAATGCACACAGAGAGCTGCAGAGTGAGCTTTCATGCAAGTCCATGAAAGTGAAAAGATGCAACTCCTCTCTAGAACACCGTGCTTTTTATTTTTGGCACCCTTGCCTTCATCCTGGTGGTGTCTAAGGACATTTCAGGTTTCCAACCATCCATTATCTGTAGCAGGGGGTGCTGGAGCCGATCCCAGCTGACATTGGGCGAAGGCGGGGTACACCCTGGACAGGTCGCCAGACTTTCACAAGGCTGACACATAGGCCCAATTCCAAACCAGCCCCTACAAACTCTCCCTACCCACTTCCACTCCGTTTGCGCGTTTACGTGTTTGCGTGGAGGGTCCGCCATATTTAAATCCCATCCAACAGCGAGCCTGCATCGATGTCGGCCGACTTAACCAGCCGCCCTTACTAACGCCGTTTTGTGTTCGTCATGGAACACGCTCCGATGTCAGTTCTGTGCGAATACCGGTACAAACATTTACTCGTAAACCGCTCAAACTAAGATAGACATTTACAATTTATTCTACTTTATTGTCATACAAACGTCAACAACATATTAAATAAATAAATAAGTAAATAGATTGTGTTTAGGATCAAATATAACTTTACACTATTCAAGAAATATTCTTATTCATTTCTTATTTATATCATTCTGGCATTTATATTTAATACACTTAATAGATCCCACATCTCAACATTTTGTATTTACTGTTGTATATTGCACATCTTAATGCAAATGTTTGTACATATTTCATATTTCTTATATTCTCATTTTATTATTTTTATTATTTAAGTACTTACTCATCTTATATTATGTACATAATTTACATGTTACATGTTTTTCTGATTTCTGATTCTGATTTAATATGTTGAAGTGAGCCAGTCAGTAGAAATATAACATAACCTCATTTAAGATAGGGTCGACGACGCTACCTCATGACAAGTAACCGCGGCAGTGCTACTGTAGGGCTGAGTTTTCTCTTCCATTCTCCAGCAAACGTGCGGCGGCGACGCACTTTGAGTTCAGGCTGGTGCACGCCAAGGGTAGAGTACGAGCAGGGAGGCATCTGATTGGTTCTTTCCAAGCGGACCGCGAGACAGTGATTGGTAGACGTTTTGACAGGATTACAGCAGCTACAGGCGACGGCTCTTTTCCGGCCCTTTTTCAGAGCTCATCAGTAATGGATCGCTGTCGGGGTGTAAAGACCATTTCAACCAATATAACAAATAGTGTCTACTGGATAACATCATCAACCCTGCCTTTAAGTAAGTAAAAAGCTGGAATCAAGTTCACTGCATTGGAAACAAGTGAAATATTTACAAATGTAAAAAGAAAAACACTTAAATAAATGACATCCTAAGACGGATACTCAGTTGCAGCTTACTGCTAATTTAAAGTGCCCTTTCTCCTTCTACAACATGCAACAAGCTGATTGAAACCAACAATGCTCTTTATTATGTCGGGGAAAGGACAAATTTGTAATAAATTGGCTAAAGAGTCTATTATGGAGGTTTAGTAATGGTTTTCACGTGTAGTCGCCGCCTGAGAGGAGCCCTGAGACCCCTGTAGTGTCTCTCCGGGATCACATGATTTGAGGTGCCAAAAAGATTTATATCCTAATTTTATATGGATTCAAAAAATATCCATATCTGTTTCTCATCGTGTTTTATAGCACGGTGGATTATAGCAGCACTGATGGGAGGCCAGTTTTCTGTTTGTCCCCGCAGTTGATAGGAGTAGGATTAACGGAAAGGTTAAGCTGATTCTCGGTCTCAGGGTAAGAGCTTTTACTCGATTAAAGTGGATGACAGGCGATTTTCTGCTACTTTAGCCAAACAATAAAGCCAAAAGTCTTGGCAGGCTGTGTGGTGGGAGTTACAGTAAGTTAGTCATATGCACCCGATCCAGAGAGAGAAAGAGACAGAAACAGAGATGTGGTATTAACCGCAGCTTGTTCTAAATGAGGATCATATCCGCTCTGACTGATCTATAAAGATGTTTATTTTCACAGCTAATGGCAGCGTTTGCCCACATAACAAACTCTCTATGGTCAAAATGATCATTAGAGCAACTACCAGTAACACTCCTTTATCATTACACTATTGTCCTGGGTTCAATTGATGGAAATAATCCATTTAACATGCGTCAGGGTATAATGGATACATTTAGCAAAGTCGAGGATGATGGAAACATTACAGATATACACCCCAAAGAGCCAGTGAAAACACAAGGGTACAATGAAAGAGTTTTTGGTTTCTCTAATGCAGTGTTTCCTAAACTTTTTCTGGGGACAACATGGATTATCTCGTTACAATGGCACCTGGCAGTGGGGGGGATATATTAGACAGCTAGTGAACATTTTGAACTTTGACTTTGTGTTGGAAGCAGAAAAAAGCGTAAGGATATGAGCGACTTTGACAAGGGCCAATTGTGATGGCTAGACGACTGGTTCAGAGCATCTCTTGTGGGATGTTCCCGGTCTGCAGTGGTCAGGACCTACCCAACAATGGTCCAAGGAAGGAAAACCGGGGAACCGGCGACAGGGTCAGACCCGAGGCTCATTGATGCACGTGGAGAGCGAAGGCTGGCCTGTGTTGTGTGATCCAATAGAAGAGCTACTGGAGCTCAAACTGCTGAAAAAGTTAACGCTTGTTCTGATAGAAAGGTGTCAGTGTCACTCACAGTGAATCGCAGTTTGTTGTGTATGCATAAAATTTTTAAAATTACAGTTATTGACTATATTTGACTTCAACATTCTTCAAACCTGTACATTTGTCTTTAAGGTGAGATATATGGATGCAGATTTACCTATTTGCTTTAGATATTAACTGTCCTCTCGGCGTGGTTTCTTATACAAGCAATTATAGGTTTCTACCACACACTCACACATATTTTACATTTCTTTCATGTGAATTGTATTTTATTGTCGTTTTATAGGCCTATGTGTGAAACAAATAAACAAACATAACAATGTTATGGCTGATCGGTGTATACGGCTCACTCTAAGGTCACAAAAACACAACGATTCTCGTTTTCAGGTGATGATACACTAAAGAAAACATACTTTTATTATAATGATATTATATTCCTTTTCTACTAATAGATCCCCCTAACTGTTACACACTGGCCCCTTATGAAAAACACACACTTCACAATTTGACAGCACAAGAAATGCTGCAAAGTGAGACAACACAACCAAATACATGAACACAACAGCTCCAGGACCTCTTAAGACCCCCTTAATTGTGACACACTGTTCCTTTAAGTCAAGATCAAGATGGACCGGTGGGTCATGTGCTTGCAAGTGTGGTCTATAATTAGATCAAATCCAAAGGGAATTCTTCCTTATAGGATTCTATATGTGCATATATAGAGTATATATGTATATATATATGCATTAAAACACAGAGAGATCTCAGTGATAATGCCATAATGCTGCCCTGTGTGCATGTTCATACAGTATGTTCCTCTGTCTGCATCAGTACGTGTGTGTATCATCATCCTCTTATCTATGGCTGATTGAGTCCTTTACACCCCCTCTGGCCGTGTGTACGAATGTGTGTGTGCGTGTGTGTGTGTGCGTGTGCGTGTGCGTGCGTGCGTGCGTGCGTGCGTGCGTGCGTGTGTGTGTGAGCTGGTGGCCATCCCTCGTTGGGCTGGTGAACCTGGTGACCTCTCTGCTCCGTGCCTCCCAGACACAAGGGTTTCTCATGTGGCCCCTGGCCAGTCGCTCTCAAAGCCCACCATTCACCACCAACCGTGGCTTCTGTGAGTGTGTGTCGGCATGTGTGTGTGTGTGTGTATGTGTGTGTGAGGGGAGAGAGGGAGGAAGAAGGGGGTGAATTTGTTGAAATTACAGTTTGATTAATTACTCGTATGTGTGTGTGTGTGTGAATCAACATGCACACTGGGAGCTGTTCTACATGAACTCGAGCAGAAATATAGGACACCCTGCTGCAACTGTGTGTGTAGATGGAAAAAATGCTTTGAGGAAATATGTATGTGTGTGTGTGTGTGTGTGTGAGCCTGGGGAGAAGGAGCAGTGAACCCTAACACATTGGGTTGAATAGATAGCTCGGCTGTACTGTACTAGCACTGCCTATATGTGTGAAGCAGTGCATGCTGGATGAAGAGGAATAGACTGTTGTTTACATATAAGCAGAGAGGATGTGGCTTGTGTGAATGTCCATACTTCATGGTGCTACACAGGGACTACAACTAGAACTCACAATGACAGCGAGATGAAGCGCCCTGCTCACAACCCCTCCGGCTGGGTCCAGAGGTCAGTGTGTTTAGAGGGAGGGAGGAGGCGGACGGAGAAGGTGCAGCTGGACTTGAGGGCCCCGGGGGGTTGCAGCCGCCGGTGGGTCTCAAAGGTCCACGGGGTCTGAAGGTGCACACTGTGGGGGCAGGGGTGGGGGGGTGATGTGACAGGGTGGCCGGCCGAGGGGTGGGGTTAAGCGGGGCTGGCGGTGAGGGTGACCATCTGGATTGGATTGTAGAAATTCCTCAGGAAGAGTGTGCGAGTAAAGGTCAGCGTGGAGAAAGAGGAGGGGGGTCGCTCAGATCTCTACGTGTGTGTTTATTTTTCTTCGGCCTACTCAGTGTTTCGGTTTACGATTGTGGTCATTGTCAGAGAGTGTTCTTTACCCAGTGGAATGTGAGATACTTTCAACATTCACGTGGGAAATATCGCAGGTGTGAGACTTTTACAACGGAATGCAGCGTTTCATTGTGTATGAAAACTATCCTTCGTCGGCCCCGCTTGGCCTGACTCTGCCTGACTCTGCCTGACTCTGCCCCTCTGTGACTGTTTGTGCAGGTGGGAGGTCGGCCGAGTCGCGGTCATGCTGTCCCTGGACGAGCCCCTGGACCTGAAGCTCCCTCGGCGGGCCAATGGGCGGGACAGAGGTACGCGCTCGCCCCCGCTATCCCCGCTGCACCCCAAGCGAGCTCGCATGCTCCGCATGGCGGATGATGGCACCGCCGTCATAGAGCCCGCCTCGCCTGCATCTCCGCACACAGGTAGGTCAACAGACATGTCAGCAGCTCTGGATATTCAAGTCTGGACCAACCATCCTGAGAACCATGTTGCTAGAGTCCCCATATCAGACCCCCCAGGTGAGAGGCCATCTTAACAAGTGTGTGTGTGTGTGTGTGTGTGTGTGTGTGTGTTTTCTCAGGTGTGCAGGTGGTCCCTCATGATCGGACAGACACTCCCACACCCCCTGCGGTGGACCTGAGCATGTCGCCCTCCTCCCGCCACACCCCCAGCTCTCCAGAAATGACCAACGGCAACTACATCCCCTCAGGGGTGAGTAGGACTAAACATACTGGACAGCTCTAAGTACGTCTGTTCACACCTTGCATCATAATGCGTCTCCAGTGACCACTTGTGATCCGATCTCACTTCCTCGTTCTATATGCAAATAAACATGTACTGTAGTAAACACACGGCTAATACAGCAGACGTTGTGACGTAATATTACAGGAATGTCAGTAGTGATATCCTACATATTCTTGAATTTGGGTAAATTTTATTTATTTATTTTATTCACATGAGGAGCGCAGAGACTCCACGGATCCCAGCGGGACGTCAGTTGAGAAGGCGGTCCTTCAATGTGGCCCAGGACACATTCGCATACACACACTACTAAAAGAATGTGTCCATATGTGGTCCAGACCACCTCTAAATGTGGTCTGAGCGATCGGATCTTAATGCGTCTTGAGGTCATTCACACCTGTAATTAGAGCTGTCCTCTTGTGATCAGATCACTGAGGATGCATGTTAATACCAGGTCTGACACATACAGACCTACACACCAGTACAGGTGTATCACTTCAGCTTCTGTTTTGCCTTCCACTGCCTCTATTGTTCCCCCACTTAGTTCACCTCTGAGTTGTTGAAAGAATAAACACGTCTTTCAACGCAGTAGTTAGTGGCCAACAGAGAGTGACTGTCAGCAACAACATCGGGTCTTGTCACACTCTCCATAAGGGAATCAGGCTATGCGAGGGGTGGGAGGCTTGTTAGTGTGTGTGAGAGAGAGGAGGGGGGTTAGCTCTTATCAAACACCTCTTGTGTCCCCAACAAGTGCCTCTGTCTGCGCAGCTTGCACTCCGTGGCCCCACTGGCATGACGTGTGTGTGCCTGTGTGCATGCGTGTACATGTATAATTGAATTTAAGACAAGGTACAGCCACGCAGACCTCACGCCACCTAATTCAATTCACTCCCAATTGAATTGAGACACGCTGGCTGGGACCATTCAGCCGTCCCACGTCCAACTGAGTCCCAGATAGCCCCCCGACGCCACCATTACACCCACTCTACACTTTACTGAGGCCAAGTGGATGCAGATTGGATGCTTTCTGTCCCCACTTACTCTCTCTCTCACACACGCAAAAATAAGCTCTTCCTATAGAAGAGCAGCTGCTCGCATGTTCTCTCCCCTACAGCATCCCACAAAGCAGCTCACATAGTTTGCATGCAGAGGCAGAGCTCTGCAGAGAATACGTCTCGTTTTATTAAATTTGTCACATACGCATTTCTGACATAGCTGAAGATAAGATACGACGAGGCAGCCGCAGGACTGTGATCGTTTGCACACTTATTCTCTCCGTGCTTCTCTGCTATCGGACTTACGCGTCCCTTATTTTTCTTCAAGACTCCTCTCTGTTTTCTGCTTGAGCTGAGTTACTCTGTGTGTGAGAGCCGGTGCATTAGCTCTTTGAGCCCCAGCTGAGGTTCAGTGAATCTTGCAGCTCTCATGCTGAGCTCGGGGATGTAGGGAGGTTAGCACGCAGCGGGAGACTACAAGAGCAAAAGTGGAGTGGATTTTTTTTGAAGGAAGAGATCAGCAGTTCTGTACTCCATTGACAAAAAAGAAAGATGTTTGTCTCTATCAAGTGGAGCCATCACTACCTGTTTCTGTCATCCAGCTGATGGTCTATTCTCAATCACACCACGTAGGCAAGTGCTATCAGAGCATCATACCACCGGCTACACAGGCAGCTTTAGACAGTCACCAGGTATACAATCTTTTTTATCACATCAAGCTGTATTTTCTCCCACCACAGTGAGCATGAACGAAAGCTACCGGTTACCGGTGGAGGCAGATGGCCACCCACCCAGAGGCTGCTTCTGCCCAAGGTTTCTACCAGATAAAGAGTCGTTTTTTCTTGCCACTGTCATGGGGGATCTCTTGATGGGTCTCTAAATTACAGAGTACAGTGTAGACCTTCTCTATATGCAAAGCACCTTGAGTATGGCTGTCAATTGATTCAAATAATTAATCACGATTAATCATGATTGTCCATAGTTAATTGCAAAAAAAAATTCTGTTCAAAATGTACCTTAAAGGGAGATTTGTCAAGTATTTAATGCTCTTATCAACATGGGATTGGATAAATATGCTGCTTTATGCAGATGTATGTGTATATCTATTATTGGAAATCAGTTAACAACACAAAACAATGACAAATATTATCCAGAAACCCTCACAGGTACTGCAATTAGCATAAAAAATATGCTCAAATCATAACATGACAAACTCAAGCCCAACAGGCAACAACAGTAAAGGGGAGACTCGTGGCTACCCATAGAACCCATTTTCATTCACATATCTTGAGGTCAGAGGTCAAGGGACCCCTCTGAAAATGGCCAGGCCAGTTTTTCCTCGCCTCGCAGTGGAGTCCTTAGGTTTTTTAGTTTCATATGATGCCAGTATCTTCACTCTAGCTTTAAAACTGAGCTGGCTACAACCTCCGAAAGATCGATTGCATTAATGCGTTAAAGACATTAGTGGCGTTAAAACAATTTTTTTTAGGGCCAGCTGTATTTCCTTAAAGCACATCACATTACACTTGAACTAAAGCTAAACCTGTGCAGTAGATTGATTGAACCCTTGTTTGTTTACCAGCACTCTCACATCTCACAGGCCTTTCAGTTCTTTGTGCCAATCGGAGCCGGTGCGGGACTCCACCTGCCATCCTCCATGTTCATTGGCCAGACGAGCGACAAGAGAGCCTCTCCTGACCTCTCGGCGGATGAACAACTGGCCTGCCACTGGAAGAAGGTAATAAGACTCAGAAAGTAGAAGAGAAAAAAAACATTTCATGATCCTAAACTAGGATCAGCTCAAAATAGCTTTATCATCACACTTCATTTGAAATGTTTTCGCTCCTCTAGTGCCATCTGCTCTTTGACTCCCTGCAAGACCTGGTGGACCACGTCAACGACTTCCACGTCAAGCCTGAGAAGGAGTCTGGGTACTGCTGCCACTGGGAGGGCTGCGCTCGCAAAGGGAGGGGTTTCAATGCTCGGTGAGAAGATCATACACTCTGGAAAGGCTACGTCCACACTGCAAGCAAATGTGGCCCACATGACTTATTAAGTGTACATATTAGGGGAGGATTCAAGAGGAACTTATTTTGTTTTTGTGTGGCTGCAGGTACAAGATGCTCATCCACATCCGCACTCACACTAACGAGAAGCCCCATCACTGTCCCACCTGCAACAAGAGCTTCTCACGCCTGGAGAACCTCAAGATACACAACCGGTCACACACAGGTCAGTGGTAGAGCCGCACGCAGTACGTCTAAGTTACGATTTTGTCTGTCAATGCATACTCAAACATCTGGATCACTTCTCCTCGCTGCAGGTGAAAAGCCCTACATCTGTCCTTACGAGGGTTGCAACAAGCGCTACTCCAACTCCAGCGACCGCTTCAAGCACACGCGCACACACTACGTGGACAAGCCCTACTACTGCAAGATGGTGGGCTGCCTGAAGCGCTACACAGACCCCAGCTCCCTCCGCAAGCACATCAAGGCCCACGGCCACTTTGTGCTTCAGGAGCAGGGCTCCCCGGGAGGCGTGGGCTCCCTGCTGAGGGGGAGTCAAAGCGGCGTGCTCCATGGCGAAGCGGGGAAGGATTCAGAGCTGTCTTACGTGAGCGCGGCCCACATTATCATCCCGGGGGCGGCGGCTGCTCTCCTGGGAGGCCACGCTCTGCAGGGTCTGGGTCCCCTGTCCCCCCTCAGTCCCCGGCCCCTGGACCTAAGCACGCTCGGTTGCCCCGGCTCACCTCAAGGCATCCTGTCCTTCAACGGCTCCACGCTGGGACTCGCCAAATCCCATCTGCTCTCCCAGGGGTTCCCCTCCTCGGCCCTGGGCCTGTCCATGATGCCCGTGCTGGGGGCCTCGTCTGATCGCAGGGTCCAGAGCCAGCAGGCTAAGAGGGGCCGGGGGGAGGAGGTGGAGAACGAGGTGACTGGGAGGGTCCTGAACCTCTCCACGGGATCCCATGATCCCCTGTCCTGGGTGGTCATCCCCCCAGGCACCGTGGTGCTCAAGCCAGCTGTGGTCAACTGATACACACTCACACACATTCCAGAAGAGCTCAGGGGGTCGGGACGGGAGGGTGGACGCCATAGTGAGGGTACGGGGCGGTCAAAGGTGATGGGGATTGGCTCGCACAATCAAATCCAGGCAATGCATTTCACAGAAAACTATACCACCAATCAGAAAAACTATAGATAACACTACACCTCACAAGAAATACAACGCAAGCCTCTTGTATTGACGGGAAACTTGAGGCCCAAGAACTCTGTTCAGGAACAGTATTGACTGTATTTCTATCACAAGGCCTGACAACAGGCTCTATCTTTGCTGTCTTATTTTGTACTTTACTCATTCCCTGACAGTCTTAGTGCTCTGTGTTCTCACAAAAGTCCTGATTCATTGATTAGTATTTATATCATCAGACAGCGTGCCTCCAGCTTAGCAGTGAGATAAGATGCACCACGAAACTGAACGACGCTCTCACAGTAAAGGCAAAACGTGCACGCTATAGGACGATTCTTCATTTTTAAAGTTACACAACCTATTTTTCATAGGCTGCTGTGATTAATATGCTTCAGACAGGCTTGCAAAAAAAACCCAAAGCAAGTGAACTCAAACTGTCTTGGATTTGCAGTTTCAGCTCTGAGACAGTTCAATTAAACACAGCACTTATTAATAGTGTCAACTGATATTGAAACCTCAAAAACTGCTGCTAAACCTTCTCAGCTCCCCCCCAGTGTAGCACAAACTGGGAGGGAGCACTTTTTGACAATCTGTCCCCAGTTTTGGGGAGGGTGACCAACATGGAAACAGCCACCAGAATGTGTGCCAGACTAGGGGCTTTTTAAGGGCACAGAGCTAACTGAGGACTTTACAGACAAACGGTGTTGCATCACCTGACGAGATGACCAATCATCACTTCCTCTTTTACACAAATTGAAAAAGGCACCGGTGTGTCTGGCTCCCCCCTCTGGTTGGACACGATACACACAACAATCCCGCTTTCCACTTACACTACTCGCACTGTTTTTAACTTCTGGATTGTCCAGCTGCTTTTCCCGTAATTGAATCAACATGGCCAGTTTGTGTTATGAAAGGGCCACTGTGGTGATAAACACTAGTGTCTTGTTTTTTAAAAAAGCGACCCGACCCAAAACCAGCTGCGAAAAGCAGGTGGTCGTCCAGTCGAAGCCCAACTTAGCCTTGTCGGTTGAAGTTTTGTCCCAAGTTCAACACGTCCCATGCTGTGCCAAAAATACCTGGAGAGGGGAAATGTCTGTATTGTGCCGCAGAGGGGGGTGTGATGCACTCGATGCCACATACAGCTGGACTGACTAGGAAGCCACACTATTGCAAACTGCCTCATTTTACGCTGTCCAAAGGGGCAGAAAAAAAGACTCATTTGACGTCTGGGAAAACTTTTCTCATGGTTCGATTAAGCAGTCAACACGCACTTACCACACATACTATATTCCTTACATGTTTTATGAAATGTTACTGCCAAGTGATGGATCTTTAAAACTATTTTTCTGCAGGGGGTTTATCCTGTTGTGGAGTCCTGCTTAGCGTTAATGCATGTACTGTATGATGTTGACTCCACAGCGGAGAGCTATAGGGAGCAGGAGAGGATCGTCACAACACAACAGACTGCCGCACACTACTACCCTCCTCTCTCTGCTTATATGTTGGTGGTCTTACTTTTCCAATCGCCCAGTCTTAGAAATAATCTGTTATTGCTGTTTTTTTCTTATTGTTTTTTTTGCTGTTGTTCAGACGAGACATTTTTTTCTGATGTTGAAGTTGCTTCCTGTGTTCTGCGACGGCTGCTCTGCGCTCAGCTTTCTGCCGCCGAGTGTTTTGAGGGGTTGAGGAGAAGACGAGAGAGAGAGGTTTGGGGGTGGGGGAGGGTCTTCTAGGGCAGTGGTTCCCAACCTGCGGGGTTTGGGATAAATCTAAAGGGTCACATGATGACTACATTAATATATGAAAGAAGGCATTTTTCCTTTACACAAAATTCGGCTAATTTTTTCACTTTTCTCTAGTATGTTTTTGCTTTTTAGCGACACTAGCGATGTGGCTCAGTGGATGGCGTCCAGACTGAAATAACTACTGGATAGATTGCCATAACGTTTTGTTCATTCATGTTTCCCAGAGGACTTTTCATCGTGCCACCATGAGGTTGACATTTATGGTTTTAAATGAAATGTCTCAACAACTGTTCATTGAAATTGGGTACACACATTCATGTTCTCCCCTGGATTAACTAATATCTTAAGTGATCCTTTAAATTTCCATCTAGCGCCGTCATCGGGTCAAAATATCTGTTTGTCCAACACTTTGGTTTATGACCAAATACCCGCAAAACTAATGACACTGACAACCCCCAGGTGTACTTTGTGTTTAGTTGAGCTAATCAGCAAATGTCAACTTCAACACGTTCTCATCTCAACTCGTCACATACTGACGCTTTGTCAGACCTCTCGGCGTCACTTTCGGTCGCATGTTAACACGTGATTAATGTTGTGAATTTAACAAAAACACTTGCTCACAATTAGGCAACAAAACCATTTAGTTAGGTTTAGTAAAAAAAACAATATAGTTAGACTTAAAACTACAAGTTTGTAAAGCGAAAATGTGAAAACCGGAAACGAACGATCAGCTGATTGTAAAGCGGGACAAGAACAGTGGTCTCTTGGATGCCTTTGAGCCTTGTGTTGTTGGACACATCCGACTCCCCTCCCGCCCGTTGACGGCGGATGGGTTTACGTTGTAGTTCATGGAAAGCCTGGTGCGTCGTATACCGGCGTTAAGGGGCTGCCTTTTGCGGCAGTATCGAACGCCGACGGCTGTTACAAGGCGTTGGTATTTGACACCCTGGGAATGAGAATGGGCTGGCATGTTACATTGTCACCTCGTTTCCCAGCATTGGGCACTTGATGCGCTGCCATTAAACACAAGGCACTAGGCACCTGATTGGACGAATGCTTTCACTCGTGGGCTGCTGCTCCCAGCTTTCAAACCGGAACCAACATGGTGGCTCGTTTGGAAACTTTCTTTGAAAATAGTTCACCGAAATATATTTCTGAAAACATTTTATGCGAGACATAAGCCACGCAGTTGCTGAATCTGCCTTTATTTTGGATCGACGATGTTTAGTTTAAAAGTTTCTCGGGAGTTTCCAGAGGCTGCGAGTTGTGCCGGGCGCCCCTGATTTGCCCTAAAGTAGTCGAGACCTCGGAGGCTGTCTACACGTACCATTAGTCCTCTTGTGAAATACTGAATGTGGTTACCTGTTCAGGGTAAATGAAACAATGTAGGAAGAAGAAATCACTCTTTTGGCTGAACTGCTCTCAACAATACGTCCAAACTGAGGCCACAAACTGTGATTATGTTCAGATGATGCTTCATTTTAAGCCAAAAAGGTTGGAGACCACTGCTCTAGTGGGGGGGATATGAAAAATATATCTATCTAGTGGACCAAATGATATCACATTCCTCCATGACAATCACATTGGTGTACAAATATTAAGTGTCCTAACAACATTATCTTCGGGGCTAAATTAGATTTGCAAACTCTGCTTCCTTTGTTCTTTTAATTTTCCACCGCCAGATAAACCACAGAGAAATAGCATCCGGCTGTGAAATGGCGGGCAGCGCTGCTAAAGCGTGAGAGCAAAGAGAGAGAGAGACAGGACTGGCTGAATGAGTGAATGAATGGACAAGGGGAAAGGGAGAGATGAGGGGAGAGGCTGTGTGTGCCAGCAGAGGGGAAAAAGAGGCAGAGGAGAGCTGCGCCGTGCAGCCGCCCTCCATCTGGTCACCTACCCAGCGAACGGCCCTCTCGGCTCTGAAGTCACTGGCTGCGCTGTGCCCAATGTGGCAGCGACTCACAGGCATACCAGCCTGCAGAAAACTAGGCCACTGAACTCTGTCTGCCCTCGGCTTCTTTTTTTTTTTTTATAGATTAAACCCAAAAGGCTCAACTCCCCCACCTCCCGGCCACAAAGCGTTTCACCAGAGATGGAGAAAACAGGCAGACTAACAAGCCACATTCACAGTAAACAAAAACAAATATATAACCCTCCTTTGTCTGGGGTGCGAGCTCTGTGTCGGACCTCCTACGGGGCCGGCGAGGATTCACAGCTGAGATTAACAGGCGTACCTGCGTTTCTGCCTCAGTGGTTCTTAGTCATCATTATATCTCTCAGCCTGTCTCTGGGTTCAGGCTGGGCATTGAAGTGAATCTCTCATTGTGAGTGGACAATCCTGCCATGTGATGTCATCAGAAACAGGTGTTAAGTAGGCTAGACACGGTTTCCGTGGCAACAGTGAAACCCACAGATGCGGCGGCGGCTCTCCTCCTCCCTGTCTTGTCTGTCTCTCCTCTGCAGGTCGAAGCCAGGGACAGAGAGAGGAAAAAAGAGGCGGCAGAAAGCTGAACAATATGACACGGATCCTCCCGGGGTCCACATCGATTTATTTTTTCTTTTTTCAAAATATCAAATAAGCTGTATGATCCATTAACCCTTTGAGCTCAGTCTGTAATAAACTGCACTTTTGTTCCCCCCTCATAGCGTGTGTAGATACGGGGATGCTGCCACATCCTTTCTCAGTGTACAGCGTTACTCATCAGTTGTTTTGAGAACCAAGAATAATTGTAAAAAAAAAAAATCATCCTCAGTTGCTAAAATGTCTGAATTTGATGTCTTTGATAAAAAGCGGTACTTTGCTCCTGGAGATTTGAACCCTCACTTGGTGGAACTGAAATCCAGGGGCATAAAATTTGTGTTAGCTAGCTAGGTCAGTGTCATTGTAAAAGGGGTGCCATTGACTGAAGTGCCACAGTGTTGCACAAAGAGTTAATGATAAGACTAAGGCCACGCAAGGCCTGTTCCAAGTTATGTTTTTTGCACATTTGTGAGATATTGTCAGTATTTTAATTTTTTTTCCAAGTGCCTTTTTATTATAGGTAAAATATAGAAGTTATACACTATATGAAAAAAAAAAAATGATTATATGAAAATATATTTTTCCTGGCATCATGTTCTGTGGTTGAACATGCAGAATTTTAGAGTTGTAAAAGTCTCCAATTGGTACAACATAGCGGTGTTCTCCTGTTTTAGAGGAATTTTATTACGATATTGATAATAATGTCAATGAAAAGAAAAAAATGTTTAATAAAGTTGTATTTGATACAACTTGTGTATTCATTTTCTGTTTCAAATATACAATAAAATTACACATTATGGAAATGTACATATACATAATGAACAAGATGTGCACCGGAATAAAAACAACAGTGGTGGATGAAGTATTAAGACCTTTTACATTAATAAAAGTAGCAATATTAGTGTAAAAATACTTTGTTACGAGTAAAATTCCTGCCTTCAAAGTCTTAAGTACAAAAGTATTAGCATCAACATATACTTTAAGTATAAAAATTAAAAGTACCCTTAATGCATAAGGGTCCATTTCAGCATAATATATATTATTGAATTATAATTAGTGATGCATTAATGTGTACATCACTTTAATGTTGCAGCTGGTTAAGTTGGAGCTAAGGTCTTTATATGCTTAACCTGTGATAATACATCATAATGTGTTAGTTGATTTATTTTTTAATTTTCTATTAATAATGGGAATTTGCAAAGTAACTAAAGCTGTCAAATAAATGTAGTAAAAATATATTTAATACATTTATAAATATTTGCTTTAAAAATGGAGTAATAAAAGTATAAAGTAACATAAAATCTAAATACTCAAGTAAAATACCTCATAATTGTACTTAAGTACAGTACTTGAGTAAATGTACTTAGTTACATTTCAACACTGAAAAACAGCTGAAACCGTGACATATAAAAGCATTTCTGTGTTAGATCATTGCAAACCATACAGTACATAACATCTGACATATGGCTCATCTAAAAAAAAAAAAAGAAGAACAATAAGACCATATTTTATAGTTTGTGCTTCCCGGTCTTAAAATAACACCCATCGCCCACAAAATGCCACAAAGTCGGGAGTAGAGAAAAGGAGAAGACTTTTATTGGGTTATAATTTACAGAGGATGGGGAGAGGAAAAGACGGGGCGAGCATAATTTCAGACTTCATGTTTCCGTGTGCTGCCGCGACTTTTGTTGTTGTTGTTGTTGTGTCTCAATAGTTACTTCCTCATCTAGACGCTCTTTGGCCCGCACCACCTGCACACAAACAATGATAATGAGAGAAAGAGAAGACACTTAAATTAACCAAATGACACCATGGGTCACTCAGAGCAGAGAGGAATGAGTGGGAGATAACATCAGTAACATTTTCAACACGACACAGTTCAAAGAGTGAATGAATTCCTCTCACACACACACAAAGAGTCATAATTTAAATTCAACACAGCCACAAAGACAACCTGTTGAAACTGCAAAAAGTTGTCATTATCTCACAGCCCTCCATTGCCATGCTAAAAATACTAAAGCCATATTTCTTGAATGAACGGCATCAATGGCTTCATCTTCTTAAGAGACTCAGAGAGTCGGTCAGTCTTAAACATAGTTCACAAAACTGTCATTGAGATTGTGCCAACATTCAACCGTCTTATGATGGTTTGGTTTCCTGGACTGCAGGCTGAGAGGTAAACTCGTTGGAGTAGTAAATAAGATAACTGCTGACAAAGCTGAGTGATTTGTATACTGCCAGGACAAGAGGTCAGACAGTCCTTTCCCATGGGGAACTGAAACTGTAACATCTGTATATGCACAGCCACCAGACTCCATTGAAAAAACAGTAATTTTACCTCACAGAACACAGGAGTTGCTAGTCTGCTGTCTTTGTTGCTTAGTTTGTGTGTTCTGCGTGGTAAAATTACTGTTTTGGTTTTTTTTTTTCCCCAATGGAGTCTGGTGAATTTTGGCGACAGCATAGATGGACACAACGGCTTCAGTACCTCGTTGGAAAGGGCTGTATGACGGCAAAGTAAAGCGGTGAAAATATTCTAAATATAATGTATACTTAAACTGATTTTTTTAGGTGAATCTTTCTATTAGGTGACTAAAATACGTTTTGCTGCCGACCCCGTCCACAGCAGTACATTGCTTTGCTTCCGTGCGGTAACTCCTGTCTGTTTCTCCAAACTAGGGTTGTGCCGACCGTCATCTACTGTAGGTAATACAGTGATTATAGATAAGTACCTCATACAACCCCACTTCAAAACACCCGAACTATCCCTTTAAGCTATGTATTATATTATTCAGTCTGATGGTTACCTGATACCATATTTTTTTTTTTATACAGTATGTTCTTGTGCTGTTTTTGTATTTTGGTGAGCTAAAAACAATTACTTTAGTGGGCAATAAAGTGATATTCTCTACAACACATTTGAAAGTCATTGTGTAGCATTCCAAGAAACAGAATACTTACTTTTGATTGTATGTAAAATGAGCCGCCCACTTCTTTGTCATTGGCTTTAAAAAGGTGCTCGTAGTTCTGGAAGAGAAACATTTTTTTTCAGAACAGCAGCAAAGACACTCATTGACACATTTTCTGATCATTGTTGCAGCAGAATGTAAAGAAACGTGTTGATAATATTCATTAACGGTCATGTAAAAGAAACCATGTGTATTAAAACTGTGAACACCCACATAGGTGTTTTTCAGGTGGGCCGGAGCTTTGATGGGAATCTATAAGATCACAAATCATCTACCAATAAGAACGATAAAGGTGTAATTTGTCCCGCCCTAACAGGTGTAACAAAGCTAAGAGGAGACTGAGGAAGATGTCAATCAATAGACGCCCACACAGTCCTGAGCAGAGGTCTAATCAGACAGATTAACTGAAACACCTGTGTGGGTGTTCGGAGGCTTTAACTCACAGAGATGCAAATTCTTGAATATGTTCTTTGCAGCTCTGATACACAGAATCACAGTGTTTAGTCATCATTTTTAAAGATATAACCAACTACCAATATTTTATGACCATGCCAATTTAAGTCCAAAGGGGCAATTGTCATAAAAAAAAGGGATATTTTGAGTGGCAAAAATCATTTTCAAGCAATTATCAAGATGCTGAGGTTTCCCTGTCTGAATCGGATTCCCCTGCAGTTTTTCTTTTTGTTTTGTTTATTTGATAATTCATTTCAAAAATACATTTACATGGTTACAACAGTGTACATGCACAGTTAATAGAACATCAAGAATAACATGAAGTCGTAGGACTTATTTCCATTGTGGTCCTTGTTGTAGTTTAATGTTGGGACTAATGAGTTTAGGTAATAATAGAAACCAATGTCTCCACTCATGCTGACAGAGCAACACGTTATATGTCAGGGTTTCTGTTTAGGACAACATAGAATGAAATTGAATACTCATTTGTATTTTGCCGTCATATTAGCAGAAGTATGAAGGGAAATTAGTATGAATGAAAATAAGTCCTGGAATTACTTTAAATACGGTACATGATTTTTTTTTTTTACATGTTTAAACAACACAATAGTAATATACAGTATAACAGCAGTGAATATGTTAGGGTCAGATTGATATTATCAGGCCGGTATTTTCGTTTTATAACATATCGGATATCGGCCTGTGAACGCCAAACCACCACCGATATGAAAATAATGAAAAAGGTGACCTGAACTGATCTACTAACATTAGTGTTCTTGTGTAAACGGAGATATTGTGTAAAACACCTTTGGTGCAGCAGAATTCTATTTTTAAACATAAACAAATACATAAACAAATTTTTTTTAATTATATCCTCCATATATACTGTAAGGCCTTAAACTAAATGGTAACAAAAGTGGTCAAAACCAAACTGATCTACTGACATACAGTATGTTACTTAAACGGCACATAAGTCAACCCCTATGCCTTTACTGCTATGGTAGCCAAATTGGAACAGCTCACCTAAATCATCATCGTTGGCTTTGGGCTTTGTACGACCTCTTGTATGGATACGGGTGTTGACGTAGACTCAAACTCTGTCCGGAGGTCACTTGGAGTTCCAGTTAATGCGCTAGCCTAACTAGTGGCCGGCAGCACGGAACGCTGCCGGACAATATTGAGGGATGGCTTCTATCGCCAAATGAGGTAACACAATGGTGGTTGAGCCTATGGCCCTCTGATGAAAGAATTGCATTTTGCGGTATCACAAAAATGATCGTCTGTGGAGACATTCCCGGGAAAAATCACAAGCGGTGATCTCTGGGAAGTGAGATCAAAAACACACCTGTAATTACCGCTTATCGCCAAAGAGAACGAAACACAGCTCTTTGAGATTGTAACTTTAAGAAGCTGGTAGGGTAGCACGACAGTCACCACGGAGGTAGTGGCGTGCTTCATGGATGTGCTGGAGTAAATTCTTACCGGGGTGGAAAACCTTTATTTTGAGATTATTTAAGAGAAAGAGAGATTGTGTTTTTGTACCTTCTGAATCTCCTCAGGAGTGAGCGTGGACACATTGAGGATCTGCTGCGCCTCTTGCAGAGTCATCCCGGTGATGCTAGACGCTGCAGCAGAGTGCTGACCTGCACTGTTTCTGGCCTGCGCTGCTGCTTGACTGGCTGCGAGAGAAAACACAACACAAATACTCACAAATTAATTTCACAAGACAACATGAATGAATGTGAAAGCAAAATATATTTCACATAGAACTGCAACTAGGACTGGGTGATACAATAAATAAAAATATCGTATTTGATTGATATCTTATTATGTTATTCTAAAATGTGTTGCAGGTTGTAATGGAGAGTATATTAAGAGTTTTTCTGACGTAATAAATAATATTGGAACATAGTTCATTACTTTGAACATCAGTTTGATTGTACAATTTGCAAACATTTATCAAATCATGATGAGCATGATTGCAAAAGCTTTATTCAAAACTAAATAAACACTTCTAAAAATGTTTTTTTGCACCACAACTTTACACACAAACCTTAAATAAATAGCTCTTATCACATGCCCACAAGTATAAAACACTATTATTATAGATACTTTAGCATTTTCATTTGTAGCATTCTGTAAATATAGATTATGAACATAAATGCAATGGGGAAACAAACAAATTTGTTTATTTTCAATACTCATAACAGTATCAGACACAATTACTTCCTTTAACTCTTTCTCCAAAAGTGGTCTTCATTGTTGTGCACACCAAAGAGCAAAAATGAATCATATTTATAGTGTTCAAGCTCTGATTACTAGGCGATCTAACCCAGTGGTTCTCAACCTTTTTCATGTCAAAGGCCCCTAAATTGAGACACATTAGGCCATGGACCCCCATTTGATAAGATTTCGCTTCAGAGACCTCAATCTGAACATATTTTGGTTGTCTGATATGATTAAGAGCAGAAATCTATAGTTGTCAACTACAGTTGAGGAGATAACCGTGGAGGAAGTGGAAACCTATGATAAGAATAGTCACTCTTATGACTCTTACTCACATTGGGCTCATTCCTATAGTGAATTAAATGGTGAAAATAAAGCCAATATTCTGGGGATCCCTGGAACTCCCTCACTGATTAAGAACCACTGATCTAATTGGTTACAGGTGTTTTCACAGGTGCATTCTGGGTGAAGATGATTGATAATTGAGTATGCCAGTGTTTAGCAAACTACACACATAGGCTTTTAGTTTTGAATTATGTATCGAATGTAGATAACCGTGTGTAGTTATTTGCAAAAAATGTGTTTTAGAATATCAAACAGTGTAAAGCAGACAGACAATGTGCTTATTGTTTAGTATACCTGCTCAATAGATCAGAATAGAGTTTCAATAAGTAGGTCTACCAGCTTTTGTGTCTTAGCATTTCAAAAAAGTATAGTTGCATATACATATATGGATCATACCTGCAAATTCTTGCTGTAAAGCCCGAGCAAAGGCCCGTCCCACCACCTGAGCTCCCATCACAATGATCTGAGCCAGATATCTAGCCTGCAGAGGAAAAGAAACACAACTTCATACATGCAAAGATTAATCACACAAAGCATCTTCACACTGACAGTCATGGGAACCAGAAGAGAGTGAATGTCAGTCAGTAGTCCTCATTAAGTGACATTACATCAGTCCAGAGACATCAGGTAAGCTGACGTCATGTTGAGACAGTGTCTGCAGGTGCTGATGTAAGATGAAGCAGCTTCATTGCAGCTGTTAACACTGTGACAGTCTTTAAACGAGCCTCCAGCCTGCTTAAACATGAATTAACTCACATTTCTGCACATTAAATCAGATGAATAATGTCCCAGTGAGGAGCAGACAGTTACATTATGTAACTGTTACCTGCTGGAGAAACAAACTGCGACAAAGACACACATTAACATCCACACGACCACTACAACATGTGTTCTTACCATGTTCTAATGTTCTAATGTGATCCAGGTCCTCGGGACAGAGTGTTACAGCTTCTTCTGTTTGCTCACATGTAACCAACGAAGGTTATTAAAGGGTCAAAGTTCAAAGAAGCGTCGACAGAGCTGCAGTATTCAAGATGAACCAGGTGGACAACGTCATCTTTAATACTGACCTCTACTGGCAGGGAGGTC
Source organism: Sebastes fasciatus (assembly GCF_043250625.1). Taxonomy (NCBI): domain Eukaryota; kingdom Metazoa; phylum Chordata; class Actinopteri; order Perciformes; family Sebastidae; genus Sebastes; species Sebastes fasciatus. The sequence goes on along the minus strand of NC_133807.1, from coordinate 28,397,179 downwards.
AAACTGCAGCTTCTGCTTCTTTTCATGACTAATAATCACTAAAACAGACTGAAGTGTTAACAAACTGATACTAAGGTGAGAAAAAAAATGACACAGGTTATAGCATTGTTTATTTTTTATTATAAATAATAATTTGCACATATAAGAAAAGATGACAAATAGTCAATATGATTAAGTTAAATATGTAAGTAATGAATTGGTATTGTAATTAAGATATATCATAAGTAATTAATTGGTATTCTGGATTGATAACAAATTTATATTTTGATAAGGATAATAATATCAGTAATTAATTTATATTTCTGAAATATTTATAACTGTCTTAAATTATAGATTAAGGTCTTATTTATACATAAACAAAGAGTAATGCACAATAAAAATATATATTTTTTTTTTTTACTTTACTGAGTGATCAACTTATAAGCAGAACTATAAGCCATAATATTATAAAATATACAAAATATTCTTTAATTAATTTATAGGCCATATTAAACTCTCTCTGATTTTATATATAGACTTATATATAAGTCATACAATATGAGACCATTTTCAGGAAGTGACATATTTTTTTTGAAGGGAACTCCAAAGTATTAATAAAAATAAGAATTTGTTCTTAATTGAATTGCTGGGTTAAATAAAAGTTAAATTAGAAATAAGAGTTATGAAGAAAGTTGGTCCGATCACAAAATTTCAAAACATATTTGATATAGTTATAAATTTCTGTTTATGTGTAGAAGGTTAGCAAGATAAACCTGGATCACTCACAGAGCCATGGCTAACTTAGCTCAATATTTTCCACCCTGTTAGGTCTATAGATCAATATAAACCAGTGTACCCATTAGAATTATTAGTGCTTGAGATTGGCCAATATGGGTTCCTGACAGTTATATATGTCACTATTCTTATATAATGCAAAAAAAGGGATGAAAAATCCATCTTTTTTTCCCAAAAGTGATGTGGCTGAAATGTTGCTGCACAACAGTAACAACGCACTTATTTATTTATTGTTTCCCCACACAGTCTCCACCAAAGAAATCACAGTCTCCATTCCCACATGTCTACTCACTATGGTTGCCATGGTGACTTCATCACAAAAGGACAAGAAGCATTGGGTTCAAAATCGTGTTTATTGCGAGACAATATTGAAAAAAAAAATCCACAAACCATTCCTCAAGTATTACAGACAAAACCATTACTCAGTGTATAAAAAGGAAGTTCTTTTTTTAACACAATGGAAGGCAAGTTAATCCAATACATATATTACAAAGTATGGCGTTGGTAGAATCACAAGCACATACAGTGTAACATCACACAAACACCAACAACACCTGCACCTGTTCAAACATCAATGGTGGGTTCTAGCCTGCATTAATTGGCGATATTGCTGTAACCCTGATTGGAAAATTACATGATACCTGTTATGGCTGCATTGCAAGTTATTAATACTGTACTGTTATTGTGTTAATTAACACCATGATGACTAACTATTAGTAAACATTAGATAAGAAAAATTAGCTCATTTAAGTGAGGAATATCCCCAAACAGTCTGAAAACCAACAAAAGATCATAATTAAAAAGTTGCCCAGCAAAAAAGAAAGAAAGAAAGAAATCATCTCAGATTATACAAAGGCCCCTTTAAAAACTCCAAAAAGGAGGTGGTTTGGCTTTAAATGCATAACATCCCACTTTCATTAACCTTTAACCCCTACTTATACGACTATTATAAGACTACCGGATGGTCCATCAAACCTATAACTTGTAGAAATAAAGTAACATATTATTGTTATTAAAATGGCATTTCATTGGCAAACAAAGACAAAGTGAACTTAATGTTGTCGTCGTAAGAAATTCCAGTTCATGGCCAAACATGAACGCTGGTGACCCTGTTGTATCCTCAGTGTGTTTTTGTTTTTTTGCTGTTGAAGGCTGGAACATGTTACAGTAATCGTGTGTGTTTCACCTGATCGAACAGGAAGACGAGGGTTGTTTTTTATATCAGATGTATGATATTCACTTGTTCAGTGAGATCATTAATCTTCATCAAAAGACACAGTGTGACTGAGCGTGCTCACATGACTGGCCAGTAAAAAAAAAAAGCAAGCAGCGGAGGTAAATATGCACACAGATAACAACCTGGTATCTTAATATCAGAAAAAATAACAGACTGGGCACAACAGGAAGCCATTATTGTGTATATCAGGACACCTCAGAGTGTGTTATCATGCTTAAACCACGGTCTCATACTGCTGGCAAGAAGAGAAGCTGTGCTAAAATACTTTTATTGTAACATGAAGCAGAAGTATTATTGCTGAGATTGCCTTCTGTTTAATTCACCTTGAGGTGTCCTGATATATGATTTCAATAGACTATATTTATGTATTATCCTGTATGGTGAGATTTCATTCATCAAAATATCATGAATAGTGTGACATCATTTTGTAGTCTACGTCAACATAACATACTATGTCAGATTTGATCCCAGGATTAAATATTTAAGCTGAAAATGATTTTTATATCAAATTTCATGCAGTCGGATATGATGAACACCAAACTAGACAACATGACATTTGATCTTCCAAACCTTTACAGATATTGTGATACATACGGATATCAGAAGGGCGTCATAGTTATTATCATTTATACTTTCACATTGTAGAGTATTCTTTTGTGCGTGCAGTATAGGCTGAGATGTTGGCTGATTAAGCTCGGAGGACGTGTGGGTGGCACCATCGCACACACAAAGATGGCAGCGTAGCTTGACAGGTGATCTGTTCTCTTCTCTCTGCTGTTGGCACCGTGAAAGGCATAGATGGCGTCCTCCTCTAGTCATCCTGGACGACACAACAGTTAGCAAAGACGGATTAGAGACTTCTAATATATTAGCTTTACATTAATACCTTATTGGTCCCTACTGTCTCAGTATATGATGTTAAAGGTCCAGTGTGTAGATCTGCCGGTATCTAGCGGTGAGGTGAGGAGATTGCAACCAACTGAAGCTTCTCCCGCGTGCCAAGCGTGTTGGAGAGCTACGGTGGCCGACGCAAAAACACGAATTGCCCTATTTAGAGCCAGTTGATGTAAGTAGAGTAGCGTAGGTCATGTGGAGCAGAGCCAGTGCTTAAAGTGTGTGTGTGTGTACGTCGGAAGTGAGTGGTGAAGCAAGAGAGAGAGAGCAGCGGCGACGCGATTGAGTAATGTTATCGACTCCGACTCAGGCTGTTCTTCGGCTACTGTAGAAACATGGCGGTGCAACATGGTGGACTACGTGGAGAGGAACTGCTCCCTATGTACATATAAACGGCTCATTAAAAAATGACTAATCGACTAAAGAAATCTTAGTCGACTGAGACCAAAACAACCGATTAGTTGACTAATCGACTAAGAGGGGGCAGCCCTGTGAGAATCACAGTGGTAGCTTTTCCTGCTAATTTGCACGTGTTCATTACATGTGACTGGTATCATGGTAGCAGAGTGTTTAAATCAGAGTCGAGACTTCGCAGCTGTTTCCATCACGTTCACTCACCCACTCGTCCTCGTCGACCCCCTCGAAGGACTCCTGTGGCAGCGGGTCGTCCATGTTTCCCAGCTTTGCCACCATGGCGCTGAGCAGCTGGACCACATAGACACACACATTCAGTGTTAAAACACAGCTGCATTTATTCAGCAACTACTATACTACATGTACATGATGACTTTGAGGAGGATAATACGCATCGTAGATGACAGACACACTAGAGTCAGCTCACCTCCTCTTTCTTCTGTTCATCAGTCTTGGCCTCCAGGTAAACAGATGAGGGCACGTATTTCCTAACGGGAGCCTCTTTGGGGGCCTCACTCACTGAAATAAAAACACACAGCGTCAAAAAAGCAAACATACCAGCACATATCCAATACTGGTGTCAAACATACGGCCCGAGGGCCAGAATCGGCCCGCCAAAGGGTCCAATCCGGTCCACTTGATGACTTTACAAAGTGTGAAAATTGCAAAGAAAGAAGTACATTTTTTTCAAATTTTTCAATAAAACGTTATTCCTATTTGTCCACTGGAGGTTGCGCTGTCCTAATAAGAGTAGCAGGCACTATGCTTGAGACGCTATTATACTGTAGATCCCGCACGCTTACGTAGAAGCTACATGACACAAAACTGTCAAGCGTAGGGCTACTGTTCGTGCAGAAGCTGCCGGTGGAAAATGTCATACAGTGTCGGGTTTTCCAAGAAAAATGGAACCACTTCATATTTCTTCACAGAGGTAAATGGGAAGCCTACGAGGGGTGGACGCAACAAAAATTAATTGTGAGGTGATGAAAATGCATGTGAATTGAATAATGGAGCGATAAATTATCAAGTTTTATGATTAATTTGACTAAAACAGTCGTAATGTGATGAAAACAGAGCCACGTTTCATAATTTTCCCATCTTACATTCATCATTCACAACAATGAATTACCATTTATCATCTAAGGAAAGTGGCCTCAAGGGTGGAAGTAACAAAAAAACGCTCTATCAAAAAAATAAAAAATAACATGCCCACTCTGTGAACCGCTCTACTCTTGACTTCGTGCAGACATTGACATGGTTTTTGATTTGTCATTTTGGGCAGAAGTAACATAAATTGCAAGCTGTATATGATAAATGTCAGCTGGGTGTTGTGAATGATGAATGGTCGACAGTTTATTATCAGATCAACACTGATTCAAATAAAACGTGAATCAAGTTTATCAAATAAATTGAAGATTTATCGCTCTATTTTTTAATTCACATTCATTTTCATCACTTCCCTTTTCTTCAGTTACTTTTTGTTACTTCCACCCTTGAGGAGGCAATTTTGTGTTGTGAATGATGAATGTAAGACGGGAGAAATGATGAAACATGGCTCTGTTTTCATCATGTCATGACTGTTTTAGTCAAAACGAGTTTAAGTTGATCAAATCGATTGGTAATTTATCGCTCCATTTTTCATTTAACATCCATTTTTCAATTCACATTGACTTTCATCACCTCCATTTTTATCAACTAATTTGTGTTGCTTCCACAGCGTGTGTTCACAGCACCTTTCAGCACACAAGGAATATAATATTCGGCGCCACTATCAGACTCATCGTTGCGAAAAACACAACAACTCGCAAGAACAACTGAGAACAGAGAATATGAATGAATTGTTGGCAGGTTTTAGGAAGCGGCAGTCTGTTCTTAGTCGTGTTCATCATCTGTTCTTAGTCGTAGCCGAGAGATCAGAGAGACATCCCAGGCTGCTCATCATCTGTTTTGTAAATGGTTCATTAAATGTGAACGTTTTCAGAATGTACTTCTTTACACTACAAGAAAGGGGAAAAACTTGAACGTGGTTTTACTCGTCCGACCCACTTGAGATCAAATTGGGCTGTATGTGGCACATGAACTAAAATGAGTGTGACAGAAGAGAGATATGTTAGACACAGTCACATGGCATGTATAAATATATGAGCACCTGGCGTCATGTCTTTAGGCTTCAGGCTGATCTTCTTGTGTTGTCCGTTGGAGCCAGACAGCCAGGCAGAGGCAGTCAGCGCCGCTTCCCAACAGACTGTGGTGTCGGTGTACACGTCATCCTGGAAAAACTCTTTCTGGAGACACAGAGGCACACACATACTGTAGGGTTATTTATACTTTCTATAGTTACAAAAACATTTATTAGAAATAACCATCAGGAAGGAACGCATGCAGTGTTACGTCCACTAGGTGGTGTAGTTGGCTCACCTTGACCCGCGGCACTCTGAAGGCCACCGGCTCTATGGTTGTCTTGTTGAGCAGCAGTCCCACAGCGACCTCCACATCACGCACATTGCACTCTGACTTGGGCAGGAAGGCCAAGCCCTGCAAACATGGAAACAATCAGCACACACAGCATCACACACATGGCACAGTTTTAAGAAGGGTATGGTGACTGACAATTGAATTATGACAAAACGTGGGAGTTCAACTCCGTACCTTGTGTGGCTCGGGAGAGTTAAAGCTGCTGCACGCCATAAAGTAGGGATCTTCAGGGACTATCTCGTAAATGTGCACTCTGGTGTCACCCTGGATAAACAAATTAAACACATCTAATTCTTCTCCGTCTTGACTTTCAAATGTACCTTACGTGCAACTATATTTAGTCTGCTTACTTTCGCAGTGAGGATGAGCACACTGGTGTCGGGGTCGTAGAAAGGGATGAGTGTAGAGGGGGAGATGTCTATGGTGGTACTGGCTATGGCTCCGGAGGACAGGGAGTCGGCAGAGTACAGGTAGAGTATTCTCTCACTGTGACTGCAGAGGGACGACAAGAGATTTTCCATCGACTGATTACACTGAATTATGATGCCTTGAAATACATGACTGATGACATGATGAAGTAGGGCTGGGCGATATGGCCAAAATCTTCTATCACGATACAGGTAATTTCATATTGCGATAACAATCGTGATATAGCATGTTTTGTGGTAATTCAATAAATAAATAGTCTATATGAAATAACCACATGGTAAAGCCTATATTTTGTATACTCCGCTGTGAATTAAATACTTGACAAATGAAAAGTATTTTCTCATTTTAAGAACTTGACTGTAAAATGAACATAACAGTTTTAAGTGAAATTATAGAGAAATATAAATAAATATAGACATAGCCTAGATAGACATTTCTATATAGTTTTGATGATATATATCGTCATATTGCCCAGCCCTAGTCTGAACTGTTTTCAGTAGAAATAATAGAGTGGTTTGAATTCACATAATTCTGTGTCATCTAACACTGACATCACTCTTAAATATATATATATATATCTTTTGCTGGCTTTATAACACTTTAACAAACAAAAAGTCAGTACCTGTCAAATCCTGACACCAACAGGTACTTTCCCTCACACACCCACACCGCACGAGCTCCCCGGTGGCCCTCAGGACCTGGGCCCTCCTAAAAAGAAGAAATGTAAGAGAATTAATTAATGATTTTTTTTTCTTTAACTTTTATTTAGCGAGATAATCTGATTGAGATTTTGAGTCTCATTTCCAAGCAAAAAAAGTTTCACACAAGCAACATATAAAAACACAAATAACAGACTCAAATCTCCTCTATTTTTATTGCATCCTCCCATGTTCTCCGATGTGCTGTACATACCTGCACAGGTGCATCGGACTTGCGGGGGTCATAGATGCGAACTTTCCCGTCTTTGCACACTGTGGCAAGGAGCTTGCCATCTGGGCTCCACGCCATGCCAAAGATCTGAACATAATACGCAAAGAAGAAGGAGAAGGTCAGAGGACAGTTGGTGTATTTACTCCAGTATGTGTAAGCAAACATGTCCAAATGTCCAAAAACGATCATGTATGCAGTCTATGATGTTTTACTCTTGTATTTGATCAAGGCGTGGATCTGGGTCACCTACCTGGTCCTGGTGTCCGGTGAGGACTTTGACCTGCTCTCCGCTCTCCACGTTGTACATTCTGACCGTGAGGTCGTAGGATGAAGACACCAGGATACCGCTGGCCAGAGGGTGGAACTTGATGGAGTAAATCTTCTCCGTGTGGCCTACGAGGGGTCACAGCAGCTGTCAATCAACTTGACTTTCACTGTTGTACGTCAGACTTGTCACTCAACAATGAGGTCATTTCGGTAAGTGGAGCCGGTCCTACCTTGCAAGATGACCTCAGGCTCAGTCAGGGTCTCTGTCAGCCCTCCCTCTGGTACCTGCCACACCCGGATCTTTGCATCATCACCAGCTAGCACGGACAGAGAGACGGAGATATGCATGTCAACTCACACTCACACACCTCCTGTAGAGGCGGTGTCGCTGTAGGGTTCAACCCCCCAGAACCCTACTGTACACACATCAGACATCACAATGGTTTTAAGACAAAAATTAAGATTTTATTTTCATAAATAACTGTATTTATTATAATATAAATAAACAATTGGTCCTTGATCTTTTTTCATTCGTTACCTCAATGCAGAAAATGAGGAAGGGCGCCCACCAGCATTTTAAATTATTTTTATATTATTTTATTTTATTTGTATCATTATTTATTTAAAGGGCAACCAGCGCCCCCATGAAGGTGGAGGTGACCGCCTATACTGCCTATGCCTAGGTGGCGGTACGGTACACAGTACATGTATTCACTCACCCACAGCAAGCCGCTGCGTGTTAAAGGGGTCCCAACAGAGGTCGATCACATTGACAGAGTTTTGGATGGTGAGCAGGGCGGTGTCTGGTAGCCTGCCAGGCTGAGAGCGCTGAGGAGAGGACAGGAGTAAAATCAGTCACTCACACACGTACAGTATGGAGTATACTCCTTTTACAAAGTATCTGAAGTACAAGGGAAAAAAGAGACACCCAACATGGAGACCAACAACAGTTTTTAACACTAGAACCGCCAGGGGTTGCTGTATACCTAAAACCGCACTTTTAGGAAAAGTCACAGACTGGGGGGACTTGGAATATCTTATTGAAACAAAGTTGCTGCCGTACCTCAAAAACGGCGACCTGGCCCCCGGAGATGGCGAGGGGCACTGCCATGCGTTGGCGGTTGACACAGAAGCCGTCAGACTCGCCTGGAGTCGTCAGGTTGATGCCACGCAGGTTGGTGAAGTGCGTGTCCCGGTGCATCACTGCACCCTGGATGTGACGGAACTTGGAGGTCGGCCCTGGATCAGAGATAATCCTAAATCAACAGCTTTGTCACTAAAGAAACATTATTATTATTATTAGGGCTGTCAAAGTTAACGCAAATCATTTTAATGCCACTAATGTCTTTAATGCTTTAACGCAATCAATCTTTCGGGAGCAGGCTCAGTTTTAAAGCTGCAGTGAAGATGCTGGTATCATGTGAAACTACGAAACCTAAAGAATCCATCGGTACCAACCACGTAAGGAGGAGGTTAAATAACGCTCCGAACTTACACTAAATTTTGGAGAGGAAAAACTGTCATGGCCATTTTCAAAGGGGTCCCTTGACCTCTGACCTCAACATATGTGAATGAAAATGGTTTCTATGGGTACCAACGAGTCTCCCCTTTACAGACATGCCCACTTTATGATAATCACATGCAGTTTTGGGCAAGTCATAGTCAAGTCAGCACACTGACACACTGACAGCTGTTTTTGCCTGTTGGGCTGCAGTTTGCCATGTTATGATTTGAGCATATTTTTTATGCTAAATGCAGTACCTGTGAGGGTTTCTGGACAATATTTGTCATAGTTTTGTGTTGTTAATTGATTTCCAATAATAAATATATACATACATTTGCATAAAGCAAGCATATTTGCCCATTCCCATGTTGATAACATGAATTTGCAAATAATCGCCATTCAATATTTTAATCGATTGACAGCCCTAATCATTATAAAAAGACAGACATCTTAATGAAGAAAGAGCGGTTTCAGGTGTGAGTTCATACCCATCAGGTTCTGGATGGCCTTGACGCTCTGGCTGGGGCTGGGGAGGAAGCCTGAGGAGAGGCCGGAGGTGGAGGAGGGAGAGCGGGACGGGGCAGCGCTGCTGCTGGGAGTGCTCAGAGGACTACTGGAGGTGGAGCAGCCACGTGCCGGGTCCTGTACAACAATAAATGTCAGATTTTTACTACCCCCAATTTCGGGAATACGAGAATCCACTAGTAGCATTATTTCTGATGGATGACCACGTAATACTAAAACATTTTCTACCTCCTTGCTCGCCCCACTGGGCAGCTCCTTCTTTACTGGTAGAGCCTTTGGTTTGGGATGTTTGTCTGGGTTGAGGTTGACTTTCTCCACCTGAGGACAAACAGATTGTTTGAGGCGTCCACACACTGTGAAGACTGGATAAACTTGTTGAGAGTGGAGATCCTTTACCTGCTTGTTCCCTCCCTCCCACCACTCCTCAGCAGACATGGCTGGAGTTGAGCCCACCGTATCTGGGAACAGATCTTCATGAAACTCCTGGAAGTTTGAACGCTGGAAGACAACGCAGCAGAAATACAAAAATCACATGAATCTGATGTAAGTGTCAGCACGTCAGTCATTTCTGTGCGTATACTGTATACACACCTTGCGAGGGACTTGATAGCTGATTGGCACGATGCAGGTGTCGGTCAGCTGAAGCACACTCATCACTTCGCAGGACATAACATCCAACGCCAGCTTGGGTACCATGGCAACTCCTCGTGTTGAGGTGTCCGTCAGACAGTGGCTCACTACGGAGATAAAACAGAAAGAGAGGGATCAGATACCAGGAGGGAGAGCTGTTACACCTCTTCCTAACTGGAAGTGAATGAGAGAACATCAGATTGTTTCAGTTTTTCTCAGTGAAAAAACCCTTAGCCTGGATCTATTTATGCAAAGATTAGCGCATCCCCAAACTACTTTCACTGGTGAAACTCGACACTGACAGTAACTGACATAACTTCGCCAGAGTTCGCTCGGTCGCTGTATGTTAAGAAGAGATGTCTGACCAGACAGATAAATGATGGATCTTTACCTTGAGAGAGGAAAGGCTCAGACGTAGACACTTCATAGCAATCAACCACAGTGTCCCCCTGTGCGAGAGAAAACATTATTAATCTTTATATTGTACTGCAAAGCATGACTGTCTTAATAGTGAATCAGAAAAAAACACCTTATCATCAGCACAGAAGTATAATATTGCAGTAATGACAGTTGACCTGAATTCCTGATTTGTGATACAACTACACAGAACTTTTCAGGAATAAATATTTAATAACATCTAACTCATTCCTCAAAGTTGTCACCTGCCAGAATACATAATAAACGGGCATTAATATTAATCTGTATCTCACCAAGCCAGCCAGTATGAGCAGCCCAGTGTCCTCATCAAACAGAGGAATCGCCGTCCTGAAATCAAAGAGACAAGAGAGGAAAATGCTCAGAAACAGAGAACACTGACTATTACATGTTAGTATATCACAGAGTCTGTTCTGTAGGTTGAAGTTTTACAAAGGCGCCACTAGATGGAGCAGGACGCTCATTTTAGGGCAAAAGTGGTCATACAGTACATTGTCAGCTCAGAAGCTGTGCTGCCATTCTTTTCACTGATCTTTATCTACAGATTAGGTAAACAGTCGGGGCGAAAAACTCTGTTGAACGTGTTAAGTTAAACAAATGCACAGTCAGACTCACTAATACTCACATTCACTGATTAATATTCCTCAGTGCTCTGCCTCCTCTTAGTCTTAAAACTTAAACTTTATTACATTTGTCATATAGATGAAATTTGACCTCTGCTTTTAACCCATCGTGAGTATTTTTAGGAGCAGTGAGCTGCTGTGAAGCGCCCGAAGAGCAACTTGATCAAGGACACTTCGACATGCAGACAGTAAGAGCTGGGGATTGAACTGGCAACCTTGTGGTTAAAGGATGACCCGTCCTACCCACTGACCTACAGCCAGCCGTCGGTCCATTGGTCGACTATTCGGTCGTTTTGGTCTTAGTCAAGTCAATTTTATTTGTAAAGATCAAAATCACAAATTTGCCTCAGGGGGCTTTACAATCTGTACAGGATACGACACCATCTGTCCTTTACAGTACGACCCTCTTATCCGTCTATTCGTTTTTTATACTTTTTTCATGCTGAAGGACTTATTTCCAAAGAGCTTATGAGCACATCTCTGGTAAACACAATATTCAAAGAAGTGTGATTCTTTGTGGAGAAACTCAGTTTTACAGATCTGTTGCTTTAAATCAACTAATCGATCAGTCGTCAAAATCATACGAGTGTTAGTCGACTAAGAATTTCTTTGGTTGAGGACAGCCCTATTGCACAATAAAGCCAAAAAAAGAGCGTTATCAAAGATAAATATAGCATAAAAACCCCCGAGGAATATGTTTCAAGACGGATGCATTGTCAAATGGACAGAGAAAAACAGACTCAAGGTGACCTATAAGAAAAGAGCTGCGACTAATGATTAGGACAGACGATCTTGAAAAAAACATCATAGTTTCCTAAAGCCAAAAGTGGCGTCTTTAAATGTTGTTTTGTCTGACAAAAATGTCCAAAGATATTCAGTTTACTATCACACTGACTATGAAAAACAAAAAAATCCTCACATTTGGAAAGCTGCAACGAAACGCACGAGATTAATGATTAATAAAATAGCTAAATAGTAACAACAAACCCTTTCAGCTCTACATGGAAACTCCACCCACACAGGCATGAACAAGGCCACAGTCACCTGCCTCCTCTCATGATTTGAGGTAAGAAGATTGAGAGATGAGGAAACTGAATGAGCTTTAAACTCAATGGGGAAAGTACAACCGGGCTGTAGTAAATAAACCAAACAGGAAGCAAAGGCTTAGACGCATACGTGCACAAACACAGGCAGGGCTGACCACTCTGCCTCTTACTCTCCCTCATACTGTAAGTCTCTCAAGTTATCAATGAGAGCAACAGGCAGCGCGCCGTGTTGTTTTCCAGACAGGAAGAGAGGCCGAAGAGAGTGGTGGCTGATCTAACCACTCCACATCACAGGCCACAGATAGGCTCATTGAAGTGGAGAGGCAGTTCCAGCGATTGGCTTATGATGACGACCTTGTGCGATGGTGCTATTCTAGTGGAACGCCGCTCGGCTGCCTCGGCATCGACCGAGAGTGACAGACTGGTGATGTAAGGCTCCAAGTATGACAATATAATGACAGACTTAGTTTGGGTATCTTAAGCAACTGCGCATGGTGACACGCAATGGTTTCTGTGCTGTGTACAAGAGTCACAGACAGACAGAGAGAGGGACTGTCTGTCAGCAGTTGAATGAAAACTAGGGATGTAAGAAAATATCGATACACTTGAGTATCGCGATATTAGGTTTTGTGATACTGTATCGATTTTTAATTGACAGTTTACATGCAAAGATTCGTGGCAGACAGTGGTTCAATATGTGTTTTGTTTAGACAATTCTTTATATACAGTCTATGCAAAAAGCCACGATGGCGGTGGCCAAAATGCCGAAGTCGAGGCTTCAAAACGGCAGTCCATAAACCAATATAATCTATTTACAGCCATTTGAAGGAAGTAGCATAAGAGTGCACTGCTAACGTTAAAAATCTCAATATATCTCCTTGTTTATAGTATTGCAATATATCGCAACATACCGAATCATAACCCTTGTATCATGATACGTATCGTACGTAGATTCTTAACAGAGGAAGACTTTCAACAAACCTAAACTCACGTCATTAAGAACTGTCTGAGTCTGTGGCTGTAATAGCTCACATCCTTTTGTTGCCTTTATAAATGTTTTCCAAACTACGATGACAAGAATCTCGGTATCATTTTCATTTGAGTCTTATGTTACATTTTTGGAGGTAATTTTGCTCTTGGCAGTTTATGCAGTAACAGCAGACGGAGAAACAACTGATGCCGGTCATGACTGGCAAACTAACCTGCCAAGAGGAAATGGTGTAGAAAAATGAAATATTACCTTGTACTGTATACTGTGAGTGAAAGGTCTCTTTTACTGTTTTCTTTTTTTGGCAAGGTTCATAAGAGTCAGTCTTGATATAAAATGTAACGAACCCACAGAGGGAAGAATAGATATATGTAGTATAGATACAGATATCTATATAGATGGGTAACTGGAATACTGTGATTGTGAATGTTGTGGTAATGTTTTACTCCAACCAAGGTATTTAACTAGAGGTGGGAATCACCACAGGCCCCATGATACCATATTATCACGGTACTTAAGTCACAATACGATGCTATTGCAATTTTAAACATTTTGCGCTATGCTATATCGTATCGAGTATTGCAAGATATTGAGATATCTTGCAGTTTGTCAACATCTGTTTTATCTAATAAGATACAGTTTTCACTCTGTTCATCTCAGAGTTTTCATTCACATATCTTGAGGTCAGAGGTCAAGGGACCCATTTCAAAAAATGGCCATGCCGGTTTTTCCTCGCCAAAATGTAGCGTAACTTTGGAGCGTTGTTTAGCACTTTTCCCGATAAGTTAACATGACATGGTTGGTACCAATCGATTCCTCCGGTTTTCTAGCTTCATATCTTCACTCTATCTTTAAGATTGAGTCCACTACAACCTCTGACAGACAGAATAGTGGCCAGGCTTGCCGGCGGGTCGTTGGATTATTAATCGTTTATATAATAAAAGTCAATACTTGATGATACATAATATACAAAATATTTCGATACTATGCTCTATCGATTTTTTCCCCCACCCCTACACTTAACCCACGTTGTTATCAGAAGGTCTCTTTCCCTGTTTCCCCTACTCTACCTTTCCAGTGGTTATCTATATTTCATCCCGAGCATCTGTCAAAATGGACCAGACCTGTACCCCCCTCTTCTCTCTAATTTCCCTCCCTCTACCCTCGGCCTGTGAAGTCAGCGAGGGGCCGGCCACGCTTCGTTAGGGCGACTGTGTGTTCCCATGTCGGAGTCAGTCCACAGGGAGTCCCTAAACACCTCCATTCCCACACCCCTCTCTCCGCTGCCTGTCTTCCTCTCCCTCCCTCACTCTCTCCTTTCCTATTCAACATCACTACCACCACCTTGCACCCCGCCGTCTCTTCCTGCCTCCTAGATCCTAAATCGGTGCCTCCAAATTGCCTTCACCCTCTCTGCGGCCTTATCTCTGTTTTTCTCACAGTAAACGTACAACAAGTCAAACAGCCACATAATAGGAGTGGAGCTTTATCACTGATAATGGCCTCTGTTTACTATCGCTTTCATGCTCCACCTCACCGCCAGCCCATTTTCCCACACAGGGAAACACATACAGGCATGCATGTGCATATTTACACATGCATTAATGTGCACATGCATTAATAAGAGCGTGCAGCTACAGTCATGTACGGTTGGAGCGTGTTGTGCAGATCTCGATCACATGGGTTGATTATGAATGAAAAGAAAAACTATTACAGGCCTCATTCATGCTCTTAGGGGAGAGGCTGTAAACAAAAGAGTGTGTGTGAGTAGTACCCAATCCAGCCTGACACACTAATCCAGACATAAACCCTTTTCAGGGTAGGGTGACTAGGACAGGTTTAACCACACACATGTTAATTAGTCACCAAATAATATAGTATTATATAATGACGAAGGAAAGACATCCGCAATATCAGATGAAAAGCGAAGAAGACTTCGACTAGCGCGGCCCAGGCCTCACACTCTCAGGGCTATCTGCACCCACTAACGTCTCAACACCTTTCCAGCTCTTCCAACGCTCTGCGATGAGCTCTAAAAATCCCCCTGGCTTCGGTCTGTCACTGGCACTCTGCTCCTATCGGAGTTTACACAAAACAGAGAGCGGACAGAACCCCGCCTCCCGCCTCGTCTGCCATCGCCTCACACCGCCTCTCTCTCGCGCAGACCCCAAACGCACATCATAAAATGACCTTCTGCCCATGACAGCAGCCTTCAGCACCAGCAGATATGATGGGTATATTACTCTACGCTAATGTGCATCTGTGTGTGTGTGTATGAAAGAGACTGAGTCAGCCCAGGTATATTATGATTAGGAGAACTTGCTGTTGTTTGATAATGTAAGCGATAGTGTAAATCAGTGGAATAACTGACTAATGGAGGGCCAGACGAATAGATATGCGGATGACAGACAAATGCAGAAATGGTGCGTGTGTGTTTGAAGTGAGGAGTGCACAGGATTTGGGCATCTGCAGCTGGGGTTGTGGTGGAGAGAAACCTCAGAGTTGGTAGAGTTCAACTGCAGCAAAAATGTCCAGTCATCGGACAATCAAATTATGGATATACACACACTAGGGCTGGGTATCGGTTCTCGATACCTTTAAGCTACCGAAATAACCCAGTACCAAGAAGTATTGAAACTTCTCCAGTCAAACGATGCCTGCAATTGATCCTTTTTGTGCCCAGATCTGGAAAAAAATGACTATTTGAATGGTTTTCCTCGTAGCCAATCACCGCCTTCATTCTTCGATTTAACGCAACGTGCAATTGGCCCGTTACCACAGCAGCTACAACCCATACGGCCGGGATTGCCTGCTGGCTTTATCACTTTAAGGGTACTATTATTGTAATTTTTAAAATGATACCCAGCCCTAGTACACACAAAATCCTTCCAGAGACACAGTCAGATGCAGAGATAAATACTTTGTCTGTGCATTTACGTGCTTACAAGCGCGACCAAATATGTAAAAGTATGAAAAATGCACACACACCAACACACTCCGTAGTACGCTTGTGTGAGCACATATAGACTCGTCCCGATAGCATCTGACGCACACAGTAGTGTATTATATACAGTATATAGGGGGAGCTAATGAAAGCAGCCTGCAGAGGTATAAGGTTATGGGTTGACCAGATCAGTATCAGTCAAAGGGACCTTTCTCTGTCGTATGAGATCACTGCCTTTTAGCTACAGGCCAGACTTTGCTGCTAAAAACACACATTAGAGAGCACAATAAGCTCCAGTCGACAGGTAGGAGCTGGCCAGAGAGTAGGGAAGAAAGAGAGGAGGCCTTTGGGGAATATGAAACCAAAACAAAGCAGCTGGTTGTCTACATCTCAATTTAAGAGTTTTTTTTCACTCTCACTCACTTTATTGCTCTTCTAAGATGGACACACATTAGACCAGTGGAACCTTTTTCCTTAAGGAACCCCTTTTCTATCATTGATTTAACTGACGAATCCTGATTATATTAGATCATATTATATTCAATGCATAACAATAACAGTAGGAAGTTTGTGTAAAACGAGCGATTTGGATTCATTTTGAGCGGATTATTTCCTGTGAATATTGCATCATAGATGAGTTTTCCTGTCATGTCAAGGGACTTTTCATACAATTCTCTGTATTGTGTATTTTCATACTTAAAGCCACAGTGGGTAGAAATGGAGCAAATGCGATCTCAGTTGAAGAAATACCAAGCACCGCCCACCAGCCGGAGCACAGCCAATAGGAACGCTCTCTCTCTCTCTGAAATGACCTGTGATTGGTCAAAGTCTCACGTCATGGGCTAGATTTTCTAAAGTCTGAAAACAGAGCCATGAGGAGGTGCAGACGTCTAGTTTTCTCTCAGAACATTTGAATTACAATATGCTGAGAAGTTATTATGGAATTTTTGCCCAATGATGTCAAAAATATACTGCCTATTGAAGCTTTAATAGGCTTCTTTTTTGACAAATTCAGTATTTTCTTCCCTTATTTTATGAGACTAGTTTTAAATTTAGATTTTAAATAATAATCCAAACTTTAAAAATAAAAATTTCATTTAGTTTTCTTCACAGAAATTAACAAAATGCTGAGATATAGGCCAACTGTGTATTTTTTTTAAATGTTGTCGTACACCCCTTAAAATCAAGAAGGCCTCACAAACCCCTGTAAAGCTTTGGCGACCCCTAGTAGGTGTTGGGACCCCCAGGTTGGGAACCAGTGCACTAGAAGACTTTCAACATCCTCACAAGATATGAAAAGATCAACAAAAATGACTTTTGCAGATTACAGTCTGCAATCATTTGTTGTCTGCAATTAACTGCATCATCCTCCCAAGTTAAATAGAGTTATTTCTGTCTATTCTGTGTAGACGGTAGCTGCTCCTGAGGTTTCACCCCCATTTAAGTATTTTTTCATATGAATTGAGGGTCTATTTATAGAGGATGTCGCATGTTGTTCAGACTGTAAAGCCCTCTCGTCACGTTCAGATTTGAAACTCGAACATTTGTTCAAATCACAACCGTAATCTGACTCGTTTTAACCTCAATCTGAAGGTGAGAGTTTTGAATCATAAATTTCATTATGTGGAGACTGTCCCCAGTATTGGAAACCAGTCCTTCATGGCCAAATTTGAGCTCATAATCTGGCTTTAAATTATGTGGTGTGACCTCAGCTTAATTTACTGTTCATTCTATTTTCATTTCATCCTTTTCCCCTCCGTCATCCACTCCGCCCTCCTTCTTTTATCGGTCCCCTGGTTATGTCATCCCGGTCAGTGGGAGTGAGTGAGTGGCGAAGCAGTATCGCTGAGGGTGAAGGGTCTGTTGAACTGTGAACTCCAACAGTCCACTTTATCAGCCCTCCTGCCGCCAAGGACTGTGGGCCTGCAGCTTGTCCAGCTGTCCCGGCGGGCCTCTGCTGTCCCGACAGGCCTCTGCTGTCCCTCTGGTCAGTGGTGACTTAGTGTTTTAGACTGAAACTAGAGCCGTCTCAGCCATAAAATAATGTTTGGATTATCACACGGGGTCATGAGGACACTCGGGGTGGGTCACAGTAAGAAAAGCAGACATGTTGTTGGGAGCCTGGAGTCACTGGTTTACCCCATAAACATTAGATCAATACACTGTTCCCACACTCACTCAAATTCAGACCAAGCTACGGTCTTTTTTTGGTGAATTGCAATGTCTTCAAGTAAGAATATTGTGGGTTAAGATATTATACAGCTCAAAATTTAACATCTGAGACCATAGTCCAGAATCCTGGTGACATAATATAATAATATATATTGACGCAAATATTCATCACAGTATGTTTTCTTGTAAAAGTGTTGACAGAGAGACACCCAGGGATGTGAAGAAATGTTGGTGCTATATTTATTCCCTGGGTCTTTGAATCTATCTACCTTTTCTTGGCTATACGTGTGTTTTCATAGTAATAAAAAACAGGACTAAGAGTCTACTGCCCTGCAATCGGCTCTGTGATTTTAGCTAAATGCTATTGTCAACATGCTAACATGCTCACAATGACAATGTTAACATGCTGACGTTTAGCAGGTGTAATGTTTATATGATCACCATCTGCTTATATGGCTGAGGCCGATGGGAATGTCATTAGTTTTGCCGGTGTTTGGCATTGATGGATAATGGATACGCTGCCGCTGCTCAGCCTTGCTTCCCATTTTTCTCCAGTGGCCACTTGCAGTACTGCATCGACCCCCTTTGGCCCAAAAAGCATTTTCCCCATACAGTAGACCACCATTGTAAAAGAGACGCTGCTGACAGGACTCCTCGAACTGCAAACAAGGCCGATTATGACTCCTTCTATTATGAATTTTTGATCCGTGGAGGTTTTATATTTGTAAAACTTTCCTCGAGCCGAGAACAGTGATTTAAACATCTGTGATGTCATCAAAATGTAAAGTCTATGGGCCGAGTGGGAGCTCATGGGCGGGGCTAGCGGGAGAAACACTACTGTGCATATTCAGTGGGCCGCATACCCCGGAAGTAAACCCCGAAGCTAGAAAACTTTTCCAGCATATGCGCCAGGCGAGAAATTGGTACCATCTTGGAGTCCGGTATACAGTTCTTATAACACCTCCATGGTATTTGGTCATAAACCAAAATATTTGGTAGAATTCTGGCCTTATGATGGCGCTAGATTAAAGGTGTTATTGATAACATATTTATGTAGACAAATATATATATAAAAAAAAAAATGATACAACCACAGAGCTTTTAGAAAGGTGCTGAATAACAGTATGGCTTTTCCTTAAAAAAATAATAATATGATTATGAATTAAATATTTTATAAATTTTGACAGGTCCAAAATGAATATTTTGTTTATCTCTGTGGAAGATATCTGACGTTTTGTTCCCACTTCTAACAAGGCTTGTGAGTCAATAGTATAACGACGTTGGTATCACGTGGTATCTCTAGGTCGTGAGTTAGTGTGGAAACAAACGGATAAATGGCTGAGATTGAAAGTAAGTGCCTGGCAACGACTTGTTGTAAAGTAAATGCAATGGAGCGGGAGAGGGAGAATGCGACATCTAGTGGCTGAATGTTATCAATGTTATCAATAGCACCTTTAAACGTTAAGGTTCTTACAATGCATCCTGATGGAGACATGATGTCCGTACCAATTTTCATGACAATCCATCCAATTGTTGTCAAGACATTTCACTAAAAACTAAAAATGTCAGCCTCACGGAGGCACTGGAGGAATTTGGGATTTATTCTCTGGAGACCAAGAATGTCAAAATGTAATGACAATCTATTCAATAGTTGTTGAGATAATTCAGTCTGGACCAAAGTGGTGGACCGACCAACAGAACGACATTGCCATCCCTATGAGCCACACCACTGCAGTGGCTAAAAGGGGAACGACCAGTATGAGAGCATGAGGAGGACTGTTGAAACCTTCCATTTTAGGCCTTTCTTTGTCTCCCCCACATATAAACACAATCAGTGGCAGATTAATAATGTGGCAGATCAGTTGTAGTATGAAATTAATCAGTAAAAATATGCGGTATGATGAACAGTTGACTGTAACTAAACAACTGTATCTCCCATTTAAAAGGATGACCATATAAGCACATGCTTTTTTGATTATTTTCATTATCGCTATCTGATGATGGCAGTTCATATGACCGGCAGATTATTTATTTATTCTTATGATAACCCTGCCCTCTTCCTGTCTTTATTGTTTGCCGTGACAGAACACACTCTCTCTGTTCCAGCGTTATTACTCTTGTGTGAGGGAGTTAGACACAGCTAATGGTTTTATGCACACTTACGCTGCAGGCCCATGGCTGTTCACATTACCCCGACAATGGAAGGATTGATGCGGAATAATCCACTGGTGATTAAATGGGATTCATAACGGAACAACACTAGACCTGTAACGCCGTCTCTAGGATGGTATATCCTGGGTTGGTTTCTAGTGTTCTGCAAATATGTGAAGTAAAAAAATAATCCTTTCCATATGAGAGAGAATATTTCAGAAGATTATGGAAAAGGTCATCTAAACAGCAAACAAATGGTTTGGCAATGATTAATCTTTCCAAACGCTGAACTATAACAATCCACCAGAAATGAAACAAAAGAGTGCCATAAGCAAATAAACAATAAATCACAGCCGATGAACTTTGTCACCTTTGTAAACTCACAAGCTCACAGATCAATCAGACGTCTGCACTTGTGCTGTCTGAATGTGTACAAATGTTTCCATTAGCAGCATCGGAGCTCCAAAAGAACCGCACCACAAAAGCTAAACCACAGGGTCACAGCGGGGGCGAGTCTTCAACAAGACTCAAACTCACAGTGGTTGAATGCAGCTGCAGCGCCTTGAATTCAAATTCAATTGACTGTCCTCATTTAACGCTGTGCCAGTTCATTTTATCCACACGAGAGGACCAAAACCTGGACCAGGAACCTGATATGGCTCTTTCTCTTGTTTATTTCTGGACATGAAGAACAGGGCTGTGTATCGGCAAGAACCTTGCGATACGATACGTATCATGATACAGGGGTTAGGATTCAATATATTGCGATAGCAACGCGATATAGGAAACTATCATGGTATAAAGAACACACCGCCATATACATCAAATCTGAGTTAAAAAAAGTGTATTTTTGTATGCAATCAGATCAGTGGGATCTGCATTTGCATTTATCACAGTCTCTGTAACATCCAATATCATAGCACTACTTCTATATTCCAGGAAAGGCCCTGACACACCAAGCCGACGGTTGGCCAGTTTGGAGCCGTCGGTGAGCGTCTGTCGAATACAGACTACCGCTATCTGCTGGTAGAGAGAGCTATTTCCTCTCAGGCAGGCGCAGAACATACGTGTTCGACTCAACATCCTGATGAAGACTTGTTGAGTCAAAATGCCTTGGTGTTATCCATGTCTTAATAAAGGATGTTTAATTCATAAACACTTTATTTTGTCTTTTTTTAGTGTATATATAAAACTAATGATTTCTTATCCAGATAGTCTTTGAGGATTACCCTCAAGACAGGTGGCTCTATTGCAATGATAGCAGATAAGAGGCCCACACTGGGGTTACTGTAGGTTCTCATATGGTCTTAAAGGCTAAAACACAGCTGTGGTTGGGGTGCTACTGAATGCAGCTTCTAAGTCACGACGAGTTCAAGGATCCTCAGCAGGCGTTAAGCTGCACAGTCGCCCTGCGGAGCAGTGAAATGTACTTAAGTGCGACATACTTTCTGCACTGAGTCTGTGTGTTTTGTTGCCAGTGTGTGTGGGTATTTTAATAAATGTGCTGGGTTTCGCCTGCCTCGCTACCTTCAGTAGCCAGTTCATTAGAAGGGAATTAGAGTTGACGCACTGCGTTCCTGAGAGGGGGAAGAAAAGCCGGGATTGTTGGTGGAGGGGCCAGCTGTGGCCCCTCTGAGCACCAGTGACGAGCCTCTCAGATAGGCTGCCAAACGGCTGCTCTGCCCTCTCTCCTCGCTTCACTGGGCCCCGTCCTCTGGCCCCTGACTACCGGCACACACACACACACACATGTTGTGGCACACATGCATGCATGCTCAGGATTTAATTAAACTCACTGAGTCCCGTGTCAACAGGTCTGCAATGACCCCTCTGACACCCAGCGTACACACTCCCAATTCCACATACAACCACATGCAAAGTTGGCAAAAAATGCAGCAGCTTCAGCACTTATGTCCTCAAGAAACACAATAACGCTTCATTACCGTTCCAGCTTGTCAGTGCATCTCAACCTTCACACTGACACAAGCATCAGCGCTGCACATCTCTCATTTAATCCTTCTTTGAAGGGGGAAACAATGAGCCCACAACAAGACGGTCCTACTGTGTCAGCCACAGATCTTTGTCAAGCATGTGTAGAAAAACAACCCCTCACACTATAATAGACACTTAGAGACATCTCAAGACGACTTGAGCTGTCTGACCACATGACCGTCTGAAAAATGAAAACCCCCAATCTTTATTTTTACAAGAGGAGACAGAGAGGGAGAAAACCAGTGATACAGATGATTACACCGATTAAACACACACGGTTCTACTTATCCCAGATAAATGAGAGAAGCTCATCTTCAAAATGACACACACACACACACTCACACACACACACACACACACTCAGAGACACTATATAAGTGCGTGGTAAACTGGTCCAGACTGGCTGAGCTATAAAGCAGCCAGGTCAGTGGTCATAAAGAGATCTCAGTGCTGCTCTATGGACTGGGAGGGCTGAAGGGCAGACATGGGCTGGGTTGGGGGTTGTTGTAGGATGTGGGTGGGCATGAGGGCGTCACGGTGTACACACTGAAGGGGAGGTAAGGGTGTGAAAGTGGGAAATGATAGAAGGTAGACAGCTTTGAGGTTGCTGAGAGAACTAAATAGCGTGTGTACTGTATATCAGCATGTTGAAGTGTGTGTTTACATCCGTAATGTGTCTCTGAAGTGCCGGTGTCTGCTTGTTGACGGCTGCCGAGCAACCCGGAAGAGAAGCGTTCCGTGTTAACCCCGTGGTTCAGCATCAAGGGCCCGGGCTAGATGACCATTAAATGACCTGTCGGCGGGGGCCTGGGAACCGAATCTGCAGCCGCGACCGCCTCGGAGGAGAGGAGAGAGAGGAAGCGTTGGCACAGAGGACAGAAAGAGGAGAGGTGAGGGTCACGACCGCGGCGACCCTCTCTGCTGTCAGGTCACCGGAGGACTTCCCCGTCACAGTTGCATTTTTAAACGCTGAACCCAGACGGAGGTACACATGTTTGAGAGGAAGTGTGAACCTGTTTTGCACTCTCAACTAGCAGTTGATGGATTATCCACCAATATTAGTGCTTCACAGATGTAAAATCTCTGCCAACGAGGCCCAAATAAATTCTGCAAATGAAACAATCCCTGAAAGTCTGGAGGCTTCTCTCGTTTGACAGCACACAAAATACGATCTTGGCAACACAGAGTTGCCAAAAACATCCCTCTCTTTGCGTGACTTTCGCATCGAGGACAAACCTAGCTTAGTTTGCAAGTCAAAATGCAGGAGAAAATGTTCAACTTTTCCGTGCAGTCATCCCCTTTCATTAACAAATATCTGTCTCTTCAGGTTAAGTGCTTCATTAGCAATCCCATTAAAGTCTTTCTCTCTCACATTGCAAGCCAATACTAATGGCAAAGACCGAAATACAAGCCTTATTTTACAAAATAACATGAAGCCAGGTGGGAAATCCCGATAATAAATCTGAACATAAGATCAAACCAATGATGAACGAATAAAACCACAATGAGACTAATGGAAAAGACTATTCATGACGTGATTTATATCAGCAGATATAGCGGCTAGTGGACTTTTGGATTGCACATAATCTGTACGAGTATCTGACCTAAAAATACCTCCGTATAAATCCACTTAAATTCAGCGAATAAACCACAAAATGTCAGGCTCGAGATCAGCCGTGGATATAATGCATTGCACAGTAATTATTCTGCATACCAGAGGCACAAGTTAAAAATAATGATCATAAGTTCGGCTTTGTCTTGGCTCCACTGGGTCAGTCACATCATTATAGGAGACGATGTCAGTCTTTAGGTGCACTCTAAGTCTATTTTTCCTACTGTGGAAAAAAAAAGCCACAACTGTTGCTGATCTGATGCGCACACACTGAACCACTCTATAAAATCTACTTTAAAAACATAACCCAGCAGCAACAGGATCGATGAATGACTTACTGCCACGTTCAAACCCTGTCCAACAGACCGTGGACGCTCTTGAACGGACACTCAGCTGCTAAAGCAGATACCTGCCAACCTTGAGACCTCAAACAAAAGGGAGGATTTCAAAACAAAAGCGGGAGGGTTTGGAGGTCCTCACCCAGAAAGATTTGAGTTTCAGAGACTTTGTTTCCTGTTTTCTGGTGACTTTAAAAGAATGAAAATAACAAAATAATAAGTGCACTGCAACAGTATTTTTTGTTAAATAGGCCAACTTTTAATTTTACTTTTAATTCTCAGGAAAGAAAACTGGATAATTCTCCCCTCTGGTGTGAATTTATGCAAATCTCTGGTATAAACTAGGCTAATATTCTTCATCATCCAGATGATACGGGTAATTTATGCGGAAGATCGCCGGAGGATACGAGTACTTTATGCAGAAGATTGTCGGATGATACGAGTGCTTTATCCAGAAGATCGTCGGATGATACGAGTACTTTATGCAGAAGATTGTCGGATGATACGAGTGCTTTATCCAGAAGATCGTCGGATGATACGAGTACTTTATGCAGAAGATCGCCGGATGATACGAGTACTTTATCCAGAAGATCGTCGGATGATACGAGTACTTTATGCAGAAGATCGCCGGATGATACGAGTACTTTATCCAGAAGATCGTCGGATGATACGAGTACTTTATGCAGAAGATCGCCGGATGATACGAGTACTTTATCCAGAAGATCGTCGGATGATACGAGTACTTTATGCAGAAGATGGCCTGATGATACGATTACTTTATCCAGAAGATCGTCGGATGATACGAGTACTTTATGCAGAAGATCGCCGGATGATACGAGTACTTTATGCAGAAGAATGCCGGATGATACGAGTACTTTATCCAGAAGATCGCCGGATGATACGAGTACTTTATGCAGAAGATTGCCTGATGATATGGGTGTTTAATTTATGCAGAAGATCGCCAGATGATTCGGATACTTTATCCGGAAGATCGCCGGATGATAAGAGTACTTAATGCGGAATATTGCCGGATGATCCGGGTACTTCCTCGCTCGGCAGTCGAGCCATTTTTGCTTCATGCGCTACTGAGCAACTCTCATAGGAATGAACAGGAGCCCTCCTCCAACGCTGTATCCAGTTCTCTTTATACATCCATGACTTATAAACGCTTTACAGCACCAGGTACACATGTTGAGATAACGAAAATGGAAAAAAAAAATTGTTAAAATTGCCATAAATCAGGAGAAATGCGGGAGGATTGTGACCCCGGGAGGAAACAGGGAGAGGGAAATGAAAAACGGGAGTCTCCCGGTGAAATCGGGAGGGTTGGCAAGTATGTACAAAAGAGCAACAGCACGGCCCGACAATTTAGAGTACACCACAACGCTGTGATATCACATGATTTGGTCATTTATCGATGAATATTTACTTAAATATTTTCTAGAATCTTCAGCCACAGATCCCTCAAACGATGGTAGAGCTTGACCTCGTACCAAAGCTCACATTGGACGATCCAAACCATTTCCAGACCATACTTGCCCTAATGTGTATGACTGACTTTGTGTGTGTGTCTTTTCCTTCATGGAAAGCCAAGACAGAGTTATTGGAAATGCTAGAACCATAAAACCCAGTAATTTATGGACACAAAACATCACTGTTTAATATTTGTTTTTCCTTCAAGCCTGAGTACGTGTGTGCAAATGAGTGAGAGGGTCGACTCGAGAGACAGGACGAGAAAAATAAAGAGAGAAATATAAACCCTAAAACAACTTCTTCTTCAGACCTTCTTTTTTTTCTACTAGAGCTACAAAAACATTCTTCAACAGAGCGCCTTTCATCGATGGTCATTCGCGTGTGTTTTGACTCCGTGGTGTCTTCCAGTTGGGCTTTATCAGAGTCAGTTAACAGAGTTTATCAGTCCCGCTGTCTACCAGCCTGTGGATCTCTGGAGCCAAAGCCATCTGACTCATCTCACTCTGTGACACACACACCTCGTCGGCGGCGACTATGTGTCCATACTTGCTCTTTCTGGTCCATTTAAAATGCCACTTTATCACCCCTCCACTGTTCTCTCTCTCATATCTCAAAAAGCAGAAATTCCTCTCCTGCTGTGTGAAAATCTAGCATCTCCAAAAAGACAACATTTGGAAACACACACACACACACACACACACACACACACAAAAGGATGGTAATCTTTTAAAAAACTGACTTTCAGGGCTGATTAAGTTGCTCTGTTCAAGTATAGACATACAAATCAAGGTTTGCATTAAAAGAAAATCCCTTTTATGCATCATGATTTAGGCCGAACAACCTAAAAGTTATTTCAGCGTCGTACCCTCAGCCTGCCTGTGGCCCCAGGCCTCGGCCTCACCTTTCCCCCTTCGTCCCGGGTGGACCGCCTGTGCACGAACCTCCGTGTTTTACTGCGAGTGGGTCCAACACACCCACCCTAAATCATCCGCTTTAATGACCGAAGCAGGGATTTGTCCAGTGAAAACCAATAAAACCCTCACAGAACCGAGCAGATTTACTGTAACAGAGATGGTGAAAGACTTATAGAGGGAGGGGAGAGAAAGAAAGATACGCTGAGCGAGACAGAGAGTAGTAAGAGATAAGATCGCTATCACGTTCATGTAGTAAATCACAACAGCTATATGCGTGTCCTCATACAGTACATGTGTGTGTGTGCTTATAAGAATGCTTTGAGCTTTATCACGCTGCATCTGGGAGAGTTATTGGACAGAAAAGAGAAAGTAAGACGTTGTTACAGAGGACACCGGAGCCTTGACGAGCTGCATCTCTGTCTGTATCTCGCTCAGGAGAGAAACCGCGTTTTTGTGACCACCCATACGGAGTCACCATCGCTAATGCACAGTTCAGTATTCCAGTCACACAAAAGGAAAAAAACTAGACGCAGTGATGAACACACACACTTCTAGCGTCGTCTACGTAGCCGCCATCTCTTTAACAATAAGCAGTGCTGACCAAACGTTTACAAGGCCACATCCAGCCCCCCCTTTCCACCGCGGCATGACGAGGCAGCTTCGAGCAATTTGTTAACACAGCAGATGAGTATTCCTCTGGAGGATAAAACTAAGTGGCGCACTGAATAACACACAGATGGGCCTTAACTTTGAAAACACAGAGGAGGCCGGACGGTCACGAGATGAAAAAAGACACCGCAGTCATAGCTTCTAAACAATAGAAACAAAACGCTCTTTCTTTTCATTTAATCAACTTCTACTTGACCTCTCCGCCATGTCAAGGCCGCCACATCCATCTCTTATGGCTATCAGCGCTGTTCGTCACAGCTGAAGGAAGGCTCCTTATCTGCGTGTTTGTTTTTATTTAACCTCCTTTATTTAACTAGGTAGGCAGGTCAGAGCCAAATTGCTCAATGATCGTCTGGCGAAACCCAAAAGAGGCTTTTAAAAAGAGGCCGAATGAGAAGGAATAAATTCTAAGTGCAGGAATATCAGCGCCACGGCAGTTTGGAAACAATGCATCAAGGCAAGACCACACAGTTTGCACGATGGGCGGTTGTGATAAAAAAATGTAGCGTACAATATTGAAAGACAGGAAATAAAACACATAACGACATGCTCCTACCACATCACATGACAGACTGACCAATCTTTCTGTCTGGCAGTTGGCTGAATAGGATGTGACTGACTGTGAGTCACAGCGGTGGAAATCTTTATTTTACTCCTTACAGATAGGAATTTACATTTTAGAGAAAAGGCTGCACTCTGAAAGTTCAACTGTATCTATTATAATTAGAAATAAATGAAAAAGTTGGCAAAAAATATATATATAATGAGTAAAAAAGTTCATTAAAATGTGCAAAAGATGCTTGCACATTTAACACACAGCCTTCCCAGACGCTATTTACCACAATATGTAAATTACCCGTCTGCGAGCAGCGGTCTGACCTGATGTGACCTGATCCGCATAGTTGCTCTCATCCCTCTGATAGAGTTTCTGTCATAGTACTAATACAGCAGTGCAATCATAGTGAACATACTGTAGCTAAGCTGCAGTCACTTTGCCTCCAGCATTAAACCACAGGCATGCTGCTGTTACTCAATACCTGACATACCAGAGAGCAGGGCGAGAAGAAGACGGAGAGGTGAGGAACGAGGGAGCACAACGAGGGGGGAAGATAGGAAAGGAGGATATGAAGGAAGAGAGGATGACTAAAGGCAACTAGTGTTTATACTTTGTTTTGTGTTTTCCGTGCATGTCGTATTTAAGGTGAGAACACAGAGAGAAACGTTCCTCCTTCAGCAGAAGAATGTAAAAACCTCCTACTGTCAATCTCACATAGATCACTCTGCACAGAGAAGCTCAAACGTCCAAGTGAAGAAACAATGAGCACACAAACACACACGACGGTTTGAAGCCTTGAGTTCGGCATTTTGGCTGTTGCCATCTAGGTTTTTGCAACCAGAAGAGGGTGGAGCTAAGTACAACCGAATGCTGATTAAGACATTTTTAGGCGATCAAAAAGGTTATAATTAACTTTCATGAACTGAAAACACACTGTGAAAGGGTTAAAGTTGTAAGACGAAACCACGGACAACTCCCCAGACCGGACAACGCCGTGGTAGCGACCTGTCAATCACACTTGCCCTAAAGCATCCCCTGCTTTATGGTCTATTTGACTCTAAATGGGACCATAATTTACTAAATGAACATCATGCTGTATTGAAGAAGACTTGAAACTAGCGACTGAGACCATAAACTCATATTTACAATGTTTACTGAGGTAATAAATCAAGTGAGAAGTAGGGTCATTTTCTCATAGACTTCTATGCAATCAGACTTCTTTTTGCAACCAGAGGAGTCGCCCCCTGCTGGCTGTTAGAGAGAATGCAAGTTTAAGGAAATTCAGCATTGGTTGCCGAGTGTAAATGTTATGACAACATTAACAATTGAAAAAAGAGGCTGAAAAAAATAAAAAAATTGGGAGAAATAAAGGAATAAACAAGAAAGAAAGAATAAATACAAAAAAGAACAGTGAGGATCATGGGAAAATGCCACCTCTGGATGACCCCCCTCAGTAACCGGGGGATGGGAGGTCACCAACCAGTCCCTCAACCCAACCTCCTCTCCTTCAGGCCTCTCTGCACTCTCTCCTCCTCTATCAGTCTTATCAGAGCCTCGGCGATAAGCAGAGATCTCTCTCTTCTACCTCAAGAGAGAAGCTTCCACCAGACGCAAACTGCTCCATCCACAAATGCAGGACAGCACAGCTGACGCAGCACCCACATGTGTCTAGTTTAAAAGACTTTGAAGGCTAAATGGCAAATCATTCAGTTAAAGAGAAACATGTTCTCAATGAGCTCGATAATGTAAGTTGGTGAATTGTTTTCATTATTCTTCATCCTTTTCAACAATAAAAATGTGCACTAATGGCTTGTCCTGCTCCGTGGCATGCGCGGCCCAGCTGTGCCATCCGTCTGCGTCTCTCTCCTTAATGAGAAGTGCCAGCGTGTGCAGAGTCAACAGACTAGTAAACCTCAAAGTGAACCGTGCTCTGACCTCTCCGGTGTCTCCGTGTGCTCGCCCCCCCCGTGTCGCCCTCCTCTGCGTGAAGCAAACAGCTCCCTGCAATCATTGGAAGTTTGAAGCGAACAGATTTTTGAGGTCTTTGTGTTGAGGGCCTTTTCATGTTGTTCTCTGGGATATTGAGAAGCTCACATCTCAGCTTGAGGCCCGAATGTCACAACAGAATAAATGAGGAAATAAAAAAGCATAAAAACAAAACAATAAACAAAGCAACAAACAGGAGCCAGATTTATTTTTTCATACGTTATGTGACGACAGCCTCTCTTTTCCTTGACCTCGATGGACCTCGTCATGAGGTCAAGGAGAGATGTGAAGGAGAATTCAGAAGGATTTAGGAAAAGACAACTGCGGTGTTAAGAGAATCTGATTACTCTCTTATACTAGGCTCCGTAATTGTGATGCGACGGCGGCGGATGAAACTACAATGTTCCAAAGATGGACTACAAAAGGCGTTGCTTCCCCCCGTGCGTTTTTAAATAGCTCCTTCAGTGACAGCCTGCTTCACCCGCGGTGTTAAAGAGAGATACCGCAGGTCCTTCTGCTGCTGTAACACTTTACATCAACATATATAAAGGATTATCTAACCTAACGTGGACAACCGGTGAATAACATCACTTCATTACCAAGGTTGGAATATAAATAAAAAAGGAATAACCTATAGGCTACCACAAAAGTTTATACGATAAATATTGAGTTATTGTTTGAGTTATGGTGAAGGAGTAGAACCATTAAATGTATATTTCTTCCTATTCCTTTTCGGACGTAATATTTAATAATTTGTTATTCTTGTTATTCTTGTTTTGTTTTTTTACTTATTTGTTACTTGCTTGAAATAAATAAATAGAAATAAAGTGAAACAAATTGGTTGCCCACTCATATTTATCAACATGAATAGTATATAACGGTATGAAAATAATATGCAAGATAAGCATATTGTTTGTTTTCATGAACGGCCGAATGGTGCGACGCTTTAAATGTTGCGGCCGCAAGGAATTGTGGGACGGCATTATCTCCTTTCCTTTGGAGAAGGATGGTCCGGTGTATCCTATGCTGAAGGAGATAAGAAAGGAAGCATTGAAGCACCTTTCCTTAACATTTAGAGGATTCAAACAGCTCTTATCATGGCTGCTACTCAGATACTTCTGGGGCATTTCACTCTGTCAGGAACCTTCCTAAGAGAAAAAGTCTTTTGGACCGCAGCCTCTGTGTTTCCCAAAGCGAGGTTTGTTAACACAGCCTGTCCAACACGCCCTCTCACTGACAAATGGTGAGAAAGGGCAACATGATATGATTCGGGTGAGCACCCCTCTGGTGCCCTCTTCACCTTCAAAACTGCAGTTCAATGTGGGACACATATTCCCAACTTTGGGTCCAATCAGCATAAGACCAACTACAGTACGTAAACAAGATAATAAAATGTGTTTTAACAGTGTTACATAGGAAAGGTTCCTCTACAGAAGACAGCTTTACGAGGAACAGATTGACTTATAATGGGTGAAGCTGGCATGAGAGGACAGGTGGGAAGAGTCAACATTTCACTTTTATCTGATCCAGCGCATCATGTGTTTGTTCTCACACAAACAGTGACGACTTCTGCTTCATTATTCCCCTTTCCAGGTTCCCATAGCAGCCGCTAATTAACCCGTGGACGTCCCGAGCTTCTCCCTCTTCTTCTTCCCAGGTTTCTCCTTCCCACGGATGTTTTTTTTCCTACCTACCGGGCACTGAGGCGCTATGGGAAGAAAGGCAGACCGGGCCCCGCGAGTAAAGCGACCGGTCTATCTCACGGCAGCCCACACATACTGCCGTCAGAGCACATTTACGTGTGACGAGTTTGTTGTGGATAGAGAAGGGGGGGGATGGCATGCATCTGCACAAAACACACATGAACACAGATGCATATGCAGATATACTAAACAAAGAACACAATCACACCTCAGACTCTAAAAGCTGAGAGAATAATGAGCAGAAACCCATGACGATCATTCCCAGGCTGTCCTTATGGGAACGCATGATTCCCAAAACCGCTCCCCATGCTAATTGTGCTGAATATTACAACACATTCCTATATAAGTAATGTCAATGGAACAGCCCACTACTAAATTAAAATGTAATCATTATCTACGCCCATGAAGTTTATAGGACCACCAAACATAAAGCTGTTCCGCCCACAAACTTCCAGCTCAGTCTTTCCAAATCAGGTTAGAGTTTCCAGAAAAGCAAAAAAAGTCAATCATCTTTCTCAATTGAGCTCAAGTAATAATTATTTTGCATCCCACAGCATCGACTTCCAGGATTAAAGTTTTGTCAGTGAGGACAAAATAGAAGATTATGACAAATATTTAGGATTAAAAAGTGGACTTGTTTGTCTACAAAATGCGCTGCACAAGCTGTTTTTAGATTGATGGACACTTCATTCTGTTTGCGGAGCTGTAAAAAGATCACCCCGCTAACTTCAATTTCTCAAAAGACAGCATGTTTGTTGTTTCAACTGACAATCTGGGGAGTAAGTGAATGAGTGAAACGTCAATTTGTGGTGAACTGCTCTCAGCCTCACTGAATCTCTTCCTATCTCCTCCTGCAGGGACACTTTCCTTGTTTGTTTCCTACTTTTCAAAAAGTAAAAAGAAAAAAGCCCACAGGCATGTTGTGAACAACAAAAAACAGGAACACCTCAAACCAAGACACATGCTCGTGTCTCTGAACGGATCTACAGATGTGATTATGGAAGGTACGACTGTGTGTAGTGTGAATATAGTTTGTGTCTTCACGGTGGTCTGCGTTTGCTCCATGACCGGGCGTCTGCTTGGCGAGAAGGTAACGGTGGTGACAGGTCACAGGGTCAAGGACAACCCTAAAGCCCATGCTGTATTCTCACTGTATATACGGCACAATAATATTATTACAAATTATAATAAACAAAGATTTTTCTTTAAACATCTGTCTTCAACGTCCTCTTCTGTAAATTTGTAAATACCTTTGGGATTTCAAATTTAAGTTTCTATATTTCTATTTTTTGCTGCTATTACTGCTTTTATTTATTTATTTGTTTTAATCCTAACTACAATGAGGGAAGCCTAATGACAATAAAGATCACTCTGATTCAATAAAGCAAGCATAGACTAAATAATAATTGACTTTACAGCAAATGATTAGGGACACAAAACTCAGGAGAAAAGAGTAAGAAATGAGCTAATGTTGTACATCTAAAAACAAACCTATCCAAAAACCAAAGAACAAATTGTCACCGTAAAGGTAAAAAACATCATGGTTGGCCTTAAACCAAGTACTAAGTGCTTAGTAAAATACGTACAGAAACAACGTTAAATAAGTACGGAAAACACGTCACAAACATCCCTAAAAAACACGTCACTAATGTCGCTTACAAAACAAAACAAAACAAAACACCGGCCTCCTGGTTGAAAGTCCTGCGTTTGTTGGACCCATCCACCATAAGCAGCCTTTCCCTCTTTTTATTCTACATCACTAGCTCGGATTGTAGCATATTCACGCTGATGCATTTACATTGCAGTCAGCCCAAACTACATGGCATACAAATGAAGCGAGAACTGCATTCTTATTGCATGTTTTTGCCTTGCGCATTATCGCGTCATTTATATGCCTTTTTTTGTGCGACCGGGCTGAATAGAAACGAGATTCTACCACTTCAAAATGTATGAATAAGCATACCAGACTGTGGCAACTCCACAAGGACACAAGGACAAAGACAGTTTAGTCTGTTTAGAGTCAGTTTAGCCTTTCTGATAAGCTCTTTGTCTCTGTGTGGACTGGGAGATAAAACCAATCCATCAACGCTTTTGTGAGTCGCAAATACAAATGTTTCTATCCCTGCATGGAGTTAAAATACAAACTGATGTTCACAATCATTTTCATTTGACAATCCCACTGCTACTCTGAATCTTTGACTTTTCATTTCTTGAAGTGTACCTAATTCCAAACGTAAATCACGTGACAGGTGAGATCTACAGTGAGTGACGCACGCAAGCTCCCTAAAGCTGAAGTTGAAGTAAAGTTTAGCCACGGTATAAAAGTCACCATAAATCACGGAGGCAAGAAAATGAAGTCATGAAGTCCGATAATGGTGAAGCAAATGTGAGAGAAAGGGAAGCAGCCAGAAACAAAACGGGGATTAGGGCCTAACCAGGGTGGGGAAAGAGAAAGTGGTGACAGATGGCTGCTTGACGAAACACTTGAGCATTTTGAGTTTGCTCAAAAATATAAAACAAATTTGCACACGAGTGAATGCAATAAAATGTGAAAGAACAGGAGAGAAAATGTGAGAAGTTAAGAAATGATTTCTATAGAAAACTGACTGAGAAGAAGAAGAAATCCCTGTCACCTCCCAAACACACCCATCGTGGTGCTGTGTGGCCGACTGCCCCGAGCTTTAAACCGTTAGCAGGCTGCGGTTGGCTCAGCAGCAAACCAGTGTTTTACTGGTTCCCCTGGGCAGCGTTACGGAGCGGGCTGTACGCCGCCTCGCCATCTTTTACTGAGCCAGGGTGATTAGGAGCCCGAAGTGCTGACGGCACATGTTACAGCCACTAGGACTGTGATTTACACCACTGACCAAGCACCCGCTGTCCCGTAATGTACAAATATGTGGAACGGATTACACAAACTTTCCTGTTGTGGTCGTTTAACTGCAGAACAGAGCGGTCACGACTTCAAACGTGATGAGTAGCGGGAGTATTAAAGTAGAATGGTTAATGTTTTTTTAATGTAGCTGAATAAAGTGCCGTCAATTCCTTCACATGATGAGAGGAACAGTTCTCTACGCATTTTTTAAAATTAGTTTAACAATAGTCTGTTGTGTTTGCTGAGCCGTGTCTTGTTTTCTGGTTGTCTTTATGATATTTCATGTACAGACTTCATAATCTGTTTCTTTACTGATTGTTGTTGACATCTTTCGGTTTTATAATACTGGCTAATTTTTAGGGCTGTGTATTGGCAGGAATCATAAATTGAATGTTGTAATAAATTGTGAGCTGAAATGTAGAAATATTCGCAGAGTTGAGGGAAAGTTTATATTCTATAATTACAGCACACAGAAGGCTGATTTGAAGGCTGATTCTGGTAAACAGCCTTAAATATGACTGTTTTCAGGCAAAAAATATCAAATGAAATGAACAAATAATCAATAAATCTAATATCTCCCCACCATGAATATATCCTGGAAGT
Source organism: Sebastes fasciatus (assembly GCF_043250625.1). NCBI lineage: Eukaryota > Metazoa > Chordata > Actinopteri > Perciformes > Sebastidae > Sebastes > Sebastes fasciatus. The sequence continues at coordinate 28,362,023 of NC_133807.1, read as the reverse complement.
GCGGAGAAGGCTTTGTAATAGCATTTAAACCATTTCACAGGCGGGAAAAAAGTACAGAAAATATAACAGAACAGTTATATGAATTCATAAAAAGAGAAAATATCAGGCTTTTGGTGGCTAGTCAAACATATCTCGAATCAATCTATGTCTTGTTTTGTAAAAGAAATTATGCCTGATGAGGTAGAGATTAAATTCTAAAAAATATTTATTCTAATTTACAAATTCTTACGAAATATTGAGCCTTTTTTTATTAAATTAAATTGCAAGTTTAAGTGCACACTGAGTTAACACTGACATTCCTTCAATATGCACGTTTGCATTGCAAAACTGGGTTTTACACTGGATATACTTATCTATTTATTTATACTGATGTGACAACTAGTTGTGGCACCACAGATCACGCTGATTTTGATTTTTTTCGCAGCAGTTCTTCTGTAAAACTCAAACAACAAATGCACTTCTGCAAAAAAATAACAGGCAGGCGCCAGTCTGGAGGTGAGTCCTTGAATACCTGCAGCTCTGGAGACGCTGGTCCTCCTCACCGTCCAACACATATAAGCTGTACGACTAAGATAAATAACTCACCGTCAGTGTTACCTGGATAACCTCAGCTCTCTGCCCTTGTAGGTTTATGTTTATGAGGGGGAGAAACAGAGATGGACAGAGCACGAGCGCTGGGTTTGTGAGCCTGTGTGTGATTGAGTGCAACAGGCTAAGATTTATCCCCTCCTTTATTTCTCCTGAACACGTAAAAAATGCAGTTGTGGCTACGTCTGAGGAGCCACATCTGGACCCCGCGGGACGTGCGTGAAATCATTTCTCTATTCCTGCAATTTACTGTAATGCCTTGCAGATGGCACGGTGCGTGTGTTAACATGCGACGACTCCTACAGTAGGAGCAGAAGGAGAAAGGCACGAGACGTTGTGGAGGCTGCTATCAAAAAGTAAACTGTACATAAAAAAGCTCAACAAGTGGAACTAAAGTGTCCCTTGTCCAGAGGACACCGAGGGGTGGGGGAGGTTTCAAGGAGACACGTGCGACGCCCTCGGGGGGCCTGTTTGTTGGATATTTGTCTTCTTGGGAGTTTCTCCGCCTTCAGCACGAGGAGGAGTGACATCATCACACAGGAGAAATTTGTCCTGGTTTCAATTTAAATTTTTTTTTTTACAATTTCTTGTCAACATGTGGAGAGAAAACAGAAGCTCTGCCGTGAAGGTCAAACTTATACAAACATTATAAAGCGCTGTACACACGAGGCTTCAGGTTTCCGGTTAATTCGGTGACATGTGGCTAAAAGTACACATCGGAGGTGACACGGGTTCCTGAGAGCTATCGCCTTACTGCACCTCGTTGGGACCGGCTGACATTGAGACAGGCTGCCAGCTGCCAGCGGCTAGTTTGTCACTGGCGTTAGGAAGCATTCAATAGCTGGAAGATGGCTCTATGAATGAAGCAACCATGTGTGCTAAAGTACGCTGCACGTACACTGGAGAGATAAAGTGTGAGAACAGATAATATTCATGCAGAAACTGATAGCTTTTTTTTTTCATTTATCATATTATTTAACCACTAATGTTTACTATGTCACATAGAGCTGCAATGATGAGTCGATTGGCAGAAAAATAATTGCTAACTATTTTGATAATCGATTAAACCTGCAGTAGGCAGTATATTTTTTGGCATCATTGGGCAAAAATTCCATAATAACCTTTCAGCATATTGTAATTCAAGCGTTCTGAGAGAAAACTAAACTTCTGCACCTCCTCATGGCTCTGTTTTCAGGCTTTAGAAAATCTAGCCCGTGACGGGAGACTGTGACCAATCACAGGTCATTTCATTGAGAGAGCGTTCCTATTGGCTGTGCTCTGGTCATGTGACTGGAACTTGGCGTTCCTACAACAGATTTTACAATGCGTCACAAACGTTCTCATTTTACAGCTAAACCGTGCACTACAAGATGATTCTGAAAACATTTGAGGAGAGAAATAGGCATTAACGTAACATAATATTGATTCATTATTTGATCAGCGATGCCTAGTCTGACCGCTTGGTCGCTTGCTCTTACTGCTTGTTTTCCTCCAGTGTGTGAAATCTTGCAGATGCCGTTAGGAGCATCGCACACTACACTACAAAGATGGAAATACAATAAAAAACACATCACACAATACACCAGTACACCTTGGTAAATTACAGTACAATTAGCTAAAAGTGGATACAGCTATGGTTTGCTTTTAACCAGCACTTAACCTTTGTTCTAAAGGACTTTATATCTGGAATTAATTTGATTTCAGTTGGTAATAATGTGTTCCAGAGTTGAAAGCCCGTTATATGAGAACGCTGATTGTCCAAATGTAGTCGTACGATGTGGTATTTTACATGCTAGATTAATCCATAATGAAAATAATGGTTAGTTGCAGCTCTAATCATGTATTTTAGATTAAAGGGATGTTGTGTTTGACTTGGTGTGATATAGTCCCAACATTTCCCCTGTCAAAGTGTCTCTAAGTATAATGTTAAAGCCTCTCAACATGCAAATTGTTCCCCTGCAGAGGAGCTGATTAAAGTTCAGAAAGCAAAGCAAGGTAGCAATTAAAGAAAGAGTCACTCAAATCTCTCTGAAGAGTAAATAATGACACGAGTCTCTGGCTTGAAACAGGTCGTGCAGGTAGGCATTAAAAACACAGCGAAGTGAGAGGAGGCTGGAATGTTTCTCCTTAAGCTGCAAGGTGAGTTGCTGGCTGCTCTCCGGTCTGTGCAGGAGTGCACTCTACTCTGCTCCACTCTACTCCTCTCTGCTGTGCTCTGCTCTACTCCTCTCTGCTCTACTCTACTCTGCTCCTCTCTTCTCTACTCTACTCTACTCTGCTCTACTCTGCTCTACTCTACTCTACTCTACTCTACTCTACTCTACTCCTCTCTGCTATACTCTACTCTGCTCCTCTCTACTCTACTCTACTCTACTCTACTCTACTCTGCTCTACTCTACTCTACTCTACTCTACTCTACTCTACTCTACTCTACTCTGCTCTACTCTACTCTACTCTACTCTACTCTACTCTACTCTACTCTACTCCTCTCTGCTATACTCTACTCTGCTCCTCTCTACTCTACTCTACTCTACTCTACTCTACTCTACTCTACTCTACTCTGCTCTACTCTACTCTGCTCTACTCTGCTCCACTCCTCTCTGCTCTACTCTACTCTGCTCCTCTCTTCTCTACTCTACTCTGCTCTACTCTGCTCTACTCTGCTCTACTCTACTCTACTCTACTCTACTCTACTCTGCTCTACTCTACTCTGCTCTACTCTGCTCCACTCCTCTCTGCTCTACTCTACTCTGCTCCTCTCTGCTCTACTCTACTCTGCTCTACTCTGCTCTACTCTGCTCTACTCTACTCTGCTATACTCTACTCTGCTCCTCTTTGCTCTACTCTACTCTGCTCTACTCTGCTCTACTCTGCTCTACTCTACTCCTCTCTGCTCTACTCTACTCTGCTCTACTCTGCTCTACTCTGCTCTACTCTGCTCTACTCTACTCTGCTCCTCTCTGCTCTACTCTACTCTGCTCTACTCTGCTCTACTCTACTCTACTCTACTCTACTCTACTCTACTCTACTCCTCTCTGCTCTACTCTACTCTGCTCTACTCTGCTCTACTCTGCTCTACTCTACTCTACTCTACTCTACTCTACTCTGCTCCTCTCTGCTCTACTCTACTCTGCTCTACTCTGCTCTACTCTACTCTGCTCTACTCTACTCTACTCTACTCTACTCTACTCCTCTCTGCTATACTCTACTCTGCTCCTCTCTGCTCTACTCTACTCTGCTCTACTCTGCTCCTCTCTACTCTACTCTACTCTACTCTATTCTACTCTGCTCTACTCTAGTCTGCTCTACTCTACTCTGCTCCTCACTGCTCCTCTCTACTCTACTTTACTCATCTCTGCTCCTCTATACTCCTCTATACTCTGATCCTCTCTGCTCTGCTCTGCTCTCCTCCTCTCTGTTCAGCTCTGTTCAGCTCAGCTCAGCTCCTCCCATCCCTCCACTCTCTCCTCTGCTCACCAATAAAGCGCTTTTTGTCCAGGGGAGTCGGCACTTGAGCGCATTCCTTGACGTGGAGGTCGGTGTACCTCTCCAAGGATTTTGATGAAGACAGTTCCTTATAAGTTTAACACTCTCACACAAACTTTTTTTCTTTTTTAAAAAAACTTTTTTTAAACTTAGACGCACATGGAAAACTACTAAGGTCTTTGGAGTTATACTTTATATCGGTGAGCTGCTCAGCTTGGATAAAGACACAAGCGCAGACTGAGCTCGCAACTTTACTTTTCTTCGGAGTTCAGGGTAAGAGTTTCCTGCTTTAACTAAATAAGAAATAAGGTTAAAAAACATTTCATGTGTTTTTGAGCTTTGACGCTTGGAGCTGGATCAAGACGTGCGTAAAGACGCGCGTTGACAAATGGATTAACTTTAAAAAACATCTCGATAAACTACATTAAGTGAATCCTCTCTGTGTAAACTCTTTGTCAGCTTTATGTCACCTTTTTTAAAATATAAGCCATCTGATCGGTGCCTATATCTGTGCGACAACTCCCTTTAAGAAAACTCACCAGAGGAATTCAACACCGTGTTTTTGTTCTGCTCAAGTCGATCATATTATAAACACATGCTTTTTACGCACAGTGCGTTACTGCAATAATAATTATACAGATGCATATCTTGTAAGATGAAAAAACAACCTAAATCAACATGATCACTGCGGTGACTCTATGGATGCAACAGGTTTTTATTGGCGCCACTAACGCTGCAGATCTCTAAAACAATAAAGTAGTATTTGGTTAAAGGGAGCGTGTGCGCGGAGCAGAAGGAGCCCTCGAGGCGGTGATGAGTTGGGCTGGTGTTGGACCGCAGGACGCCGTGCAGCCAGCAGCATGCAGCATGCAGCCTGCAGCATGCAGCATGCAGGAGCCGAACCGAGCCGAGCGTCTAGATCGCAGAGGAAGAGCTGTTTTTGGACCCACACAGCAGGGGCAACGTCCCAAAGCGAGCCAGTTTAATAGGAGACACAAATGGTTTCGATATGCAAGCGGTCAGATAATGCAAAGTCAGCAGCATGGAGGTTTAAATCCATGATGATCTTGACAACATTGCATATCTGGAGACAAGTGGAGGGTGATATTGTCTAAGTTGATATACCACCAAATCATTACTGCAGCATGTTGATCCCAGCTTATATTTTTCAGAGACTTTCCTTGCACTTTTGGTGCAGCACTGTACAAAAAACTTTCCCAAAAGAATTTCCCAGTAAAATAACAGTAAAGAACTGGCTTTATGTTACTGTAAAATTAACATTATTATACTGTCTGCTGCTGAAATTTACAGCTTTGTACTGTTAATGAAAAATACAGTTTGAACTTTATTAATTTCACAGAATTTTACAGTTAATTTACTGTTTAAAGATACATTATATAGCTGTTTTTCCACCTTTCTTTTACATTATCTTACTGATTTTGTTTTAATTGCACTATTTAGGTTGTATTTTTTACATACAACATTATTTTTTGCCTAGATTAATAGACTTAGCAGGTTACAGACATATAGTCACACTAAATACAATTAAAGGCACTTGTTAGGCAAAAGGCTATAATAGACTTGTTAACACTTTTCCCAAAATGTGTGTCTATAGCTGCTACAAGCACAGAATGCAAACCAGAACAACATGTGAGTGAAGAACAATAAAGTTAATTCACTGATTTTACAATCATGTACAATGTACAAGCCTCACATGAGCAGATCAGGTCCCAGAATTAAAAAAATACTGCATGAAACTGTTACTGATGATCCTTTAGACAGTTGATCAGCAGTTAAGTGCTGTTTTTTAAGAATGCATTATAGTTCAGTTAAAAAACGGCCTATGAGCGTAATTTAACAGGTTTTCTTTTGTATTAACAGTAAAGCACTGTTTTTAGCAATAACAGGTTAATACTGTTGAAATCCTGCTGTAAATTAACAGCAAGTGTTTACAGTGAAGGTTGGGGAAAGAGTGCCAATGCTAAGTCTGATAAGAACAAAAACAAATCTTGAGGAATTCTTTAAACTACTAAATAATCTGTGACCTCATCTGATGGATGGTAGACAAGAAAAATGTCTGTCATACAGCGTTGGTGGCCAAGTTTCAGTCATGATTGGTGCCACCCTACACTATTGAAGATGTCTATCAACAGCTGCTACTGTTATAAAGATGACTTCATTATAAAAAACAAAATTTGCCGTTTGATTTTTTAGCTTAAGGCGGTGCAGCGGAGAGACAGGTGAATGAGGCTCAGATTGGAAGAAACAGAAATTAGAGAGACATCACTTTGCTTCAGCGTGTGTGCAGCAGAGCAACGAGGTCAAATTCCTGAAAGATTAAATCTCCCGAGTGACCCACTCCACTCAATAAACTAACATCAAATAAAGTGGCAGGACTCAACACGTTGACACAAATCACTTCCAAAAGAAGAAGAAGAGTTATATAAAGAATTGCAAAGTGCATCTGTTTCCCCCAGATGACATCATCTCATCTTTTCCAAATTGATTCTCTTGAGAGGGATCTTTAAAGAAAGAGTTTCAACTTTACAATTATGCAAGTGTTTGTGCTCTGTTGCTGGGGTGATAACCACAGAAAGGTGATCCAATCAGTCCTTGTTTAAACCTCACTGTGTCAACACTGAGACATTTAATGATTCTTTACTATATGAAAGATCAGAACCAACCAGGAGACCAACCAGTGATCAAAATGTGTTAAAAAATGCAACATATGTCTTTAGTTTGAGATGCTTAATTCATGTAAGAACAGTCTTCTGACCACGATCCCTCCAGCTTTCAACCAGATTACCATCTTTTACACAACCCCCCACAACAAACAGGCACGGAAAATCGCCTAATCTTTCCCGGGGGCAAAAACAGGCAACATAAACTATATACCCCAATAGCCCCGCTATTAACCCCTGCACTGGTGTGTGTACCGCTTGTTTCCTCGCCATGTGTTCCCTCACAGGCTGTCATTATGCTATAGGAGAAGCTACTGTGTCATTGACAGCATATAATGGTTGTAATTGGTTTATATTAGGGCTACCAGACACAGCAGAGCGGGCCGCAGGAGGCCAATTATGCTTCACTAATGTGGGGAACTTTCAGGCTGCTGTATGATGCCCAGACTGTAACACTTTACAAGAGAGAGAGAGAGCGGTTGTGCCAGCGTAGTTGTTCTCTGCTCCACACAGCAGACTGTTGTGTTTGTACAGTCGCTTGTTGAAACACTGAAAGAAGTCCGAGAGAAGGAACAAATGAGGTAGAGTTCAATCTCTCAAAGTCAAACTATTAGTTGCATAACATATGGCGATAAAAGTGTGCAATTGTGCGTGCCGGTGTGAGCATTAACTGAGACGCATTGTGCTCACTGGGTGGATTATCCCGGCCCCCACGGGACTTTTCTTGCCCTTAAATGTCGGTCTGTGGACGGGAAGCATGACTAAGGCGAAGGAGCCCTCGGTCATGAAACCCAATTTAAGCAATTAAGCGCAGGCCTGCTGTCACACACCACTGTGACAGTGATGTCCAAACCACGCTACCCATCCAGGATCTGGTTACCAACATTGTGTCAGCCTGTATTTTTATCTTTTTTTTGTTTTTGTTTTTGCTTTACAAAATCAAGGCTGCCATTTCATTATCTGTGCCAGAGAGCACTGATGTCTAAATCTTCCTGGTGACAATGATTGGCAGTTGTTTTTCTCTCATTTGATGTGTTGAGACATGACGAAAAAAGATCTGCCTGTAGATGTACAGTTCTTGACGTTGAGTGTTGCCACTCTTCTTTCTTCTTCTTTAACATCGTGCTATAGGGCTGCAGGATTACGGCCAAAATGCTATTCACGATTATTTTGATCAATATTGAGATCACGATTATTTATCAGGATTATTCTTTGATTTTAGTGACAACATATTTTTATTGCACTTTCACATAAACACTTCCATGTTGTGCTACATTCCTGCTAATGTACAAATTAGGGCTGCACGATGTTGGTAAAAAGTGACATTGCAATATGTTTTTTTCTGCTATATCTATTGCAATGTGTTTGTTAGCTACATTTTAAAGTTAAATGCTTCAATCTGTTGCTGATTTGATATGCTGCAGAGTTTTCTATGAGCCGAATGCGCATTTTAAACGTCAATATCGCAGTCGATCATGTTCATTTAATTGTGGTAAACCAAAATTGTGATTGCGATTTAATATTCGATTAATTGTGCAGCCCTACGTCGTGCCTCGTATCGCCAGAGCTCCGCTTTACGCCAATTAGGGGCAGTGCCTGAAGCATCTTACCCTCAGCATCAAAGGGGATTAGAGGGTTAAAAGTCAGGTGCTGAGGCGAGGAGGCCTGGTGAAGGGAGGAGAGGAGGGATACGGGGGAGGTGGAGGTAGAGGAGGACTGGAGTGGGGCACTCACGCAGCAGGAAGAGAGAGGGAAGTTGACAAGGCAGAAAGTTGGAATATGTGTGTGTGTGTGTGTGTTTGTTTTTCTCAAGGCCATGTGAAAGGGAGGGCTCGTCACAATTAGGAAGCAGGATTCAAGATGTCCAAACTCTTCCTCCGTCAGAGTTAAATGCTCGTCAGGTGGAGGGTGGGCGTTCCCCCAGTTGACAGCCGAGAGCCGCTCTCTCAAACAAAACCCCGGCTTCAAGGGCCTCATCCTCTCTCTCACACATCAATGCTGACCCAGCGGTATGCGGAGGCAAACCCCAGCCTGTACGCCCGCCAAGCTAAATTGAAGAAGAGCTCGCCGATGCAGCCAAATGATGCGTTCAGAAGAACCACTTCAAAACCTTGCATAAATATACACGCACATGCGAAGGGATCTGAGGGCTTCGGAGTGCCCCAGCTTGAGCGCAAACCCCAAATAACTGCTGTCCTCCGCGTCCACAGATGCACAAATGCTCACTGTCGTTTTACAAGATCGTCTGTATCTTCTAAAGCAGATGAGACAAATAAACTCTCGTGCTTTACATTAAATGCTGCTATTTTTTAGGTTGGATCATCTGCAAAAAGCCCCCCCCAAAAAATCCCCCAAATTCCTAAAGCAACTCCAGGGAAGTATTGAGGGAGAGGAGAGACAGATGGAGGCTGAGAGAGAGGATGAGAGGGAGGATGCTCATCCCAGAAAGCCACCACAAATTGCTGCATTTCAGTGGGTCCGTAAAAAAAAAAAGAGAAACAGCTCCTAATCTAAGGTTGTAATTACCTCTGGTCAGCACTGTAATTAGGAAATGAGCCTTGAACCAGATCTTGCTAGAAGAGCAAAGCAAAGACGCACACACACACACACACGCAGTGTTTGAACAAAACCAGAAGTGGGAAAGACAGATCTCACTTTAAGTCAAATATTTAACCGCTGAGATGAACATTAACGTTTTACTGAATATGGATTGAAAGATAAGACGACATGTGACGGAGGTGTGTGTACCTTTGGGTTACTGTGTTTCTGCTCGCCATCAGAAACATTCACACACACTCGCATGCAGGCACGTCGTACATACGAGCCGTCACGTACGCTCCGAGCCGCTCTCTCTCTCTCGCGTTACATCAGTCGACGTAGGAGTTCTCTGGTCCCCCTTCAGCCGGGGACACAAATAGTGTTGTTATCTGCTGTGAGAGAGCGAGAGGCGGCCTGAGGGAGGAAATCAGTGCATGTATACGTGCGAATGCCTGCATGCGGATATCCGAATGCCACCGCCGTGCATCAGCCCAAAATCTAAATCACTCAACGCTGCAATCAACAGCCGAGCGGTTGGGACAGTGCCACAAGTCACAGCTTGTCACTGGTGTACATGTACAACATACAAGAAGAACACACCTGCAGCAAAACAGGAACCTTCTCTCTGCAGGTTTAGGGTTCAATTTGGTTCAAATTGCTGGCAGTTTTTAGATGATGCCACCACAAAGTGGTTCCAACATTAACTGCCCAGCTTCGTTCTGCTTTGGGAGAGATTAAACCAGATTGGGGGGAAGAGAAAGGGAGTGACACACAGAGAGAAAAAGGAGAAACAGACGAGGAGGAGGAGGAGGAGGAGGAGGAGGAGGAGGAGGAGGAGGAGGAGGAGGAGGAGGAGGAGGAGGAGGAGGAGGCGATATTTATGTTTAACAGATGAACACAGAGGAAGAAAGAAAATTATAGTGGACAGAAAAAGGCTGAAAAGTATCTAAAAAAAAAGGGAACGACAAAAATAGCTCCTTCAAAAGAGAATACATACGAGAGTAAACCGATAATGGTGGAAAAAAAGAGAGAAAATAAGAGGCAGGTTAAAAGATACTACCGATGATTTGGCAGCGCGCAGTCGGCACAAATTAAAGGCCGAACGTCTCGTGGGCAGATGTGGAGAAGGCGGACGGCGTACCGACACAGCAATACTGTTGTCGACAGTTTTGTTTTTTTAAAAAGTCATTCATGAAGCTTAGTGGTGAAGATGATTTGCATCTATTTTGAGTACCGGGTTCCACTTTTGAAAGCTAAATATTTACAGTGCAGCCGAGGGATTGTCTGCAGGGAGACACGGTGATCTCGGGGGGAAACTGACCACACCGGAGTCCCCCGCACGGTAGCTACACACAAACAAGACTGCACCCACTAGTGAGCATGAATCACCTGTACAGATTAGTGAAATGCATGCAAACAACCCCAAAACTGGGCACACACACGCAAACACTCAAGCTTCTGTGCAGCAGAGCAAAAACACTCCCACAGACAAATAAATAAACAGAGAGGATGCAGAGAGCACGCGAAGGGCCTCGCAGCAGGTCAGCGAGCCAAGTGGATGATTTTCAGATGTAAACGCGGCGCTCTGCGTGTGGAAGCGAGCGTGAGCTGCAGGATGATGGTATATAAGCAAAGTGGAGTGAGTTTCAGGTGTTGCACAATCGGGTGAAATACGTGGTTTGATTCCGCCTCCACAGACTGTTTGACTCAGAGCTTAGGTATATGAAATATGGCTTAAAAACACTGCTTAGCGGAAACATACCGGAAGAGTGAGTCCAGTGTATTCAGTGTCGTTAGAAAACGGCACGGATACAGCGTGCATCTCAGCTACTTATCTCTGAACCCGTTTTATGACCATGCCTTGAATCAATTTAATGAAAACTCTGCTAAATATCTCCCGCTAATAAAACATCTATCGAGCGTTAGCTTTCCCCCAAAACCAACTCGTATTTATGACCTCATAACCGCGCTCACAAATAACCCTCGATACTCGTTAATACTGAATTCAATCAAAGCGACAAACATATGGACGTACGCACAAACCGCTCCGTGGTCATGGATAATGAGACGCTAATCAATAAAAACACACAAACAGTGTGGTCAATTTGGGGCCAGCCAGCTGATATCACATAAAATTAAAGCTGCTTTTGGCTTTAATTAAAAAACTGAGTGCCGTTAAACACAGTAAAAAAAACATCAAAACACAAACTGAGGAAAAGCACAGGCACACGTCCCTTTATGAGAACTCCATAATGGAAATCAGTGAAGTAAAAACTTAACAGTACACACGTATTAGGAGGTAATTAAAGACATAGTGTGGACCACTCTGAGATGCTTTTCACTTCGGCATACATCCAAAACACAGAGCAGCACATGTTTCATTTAAAATGACATCTTTTATAACAGATTGGCCCGATGATCTGAGTCCACCCACCGAAATCCAGCGGGATGGCCGACTGAGATTAAATGGAAAATAACTGCAGATTCGGGAGACATCTTTTCGCCGAATTCATCAGAAAGGCACACTATTAATGATAGATTACGTTCTAATTTGTACTAATCTCTCATTAAGTGGCGTCCAATTAAATCAGCAGAGTTTTGAAAGGAGTTTGGTGTAGCGTTTCTTCAAGTTGCCAGGGCAGCTGCATTATATTAATTTGTCCACCGCTGTTTTCTGTCTCTGTTCTTCACAATATGCCACAAAAGTAACCAAATAAACATCCATTTAAGCACACGCCAAATGCATCCCTCTTTGCCTCCTTTAACTTTATATCAATAAAACTGTCAAATGTTAGTCTTTGTAGGAAACGTCAATCTATATCACTTTAACATTTGATGCCCTCCTGAGGCAACACCTCGGTCATGAGCAGCTCGAGAGGGTGAAACTTGATCAATCTAGCAGATCACACCAGAAACTGTGCTATAAACACAGAGCAACATATAGGGGCTTGTGTCATGCTTAAATCAACACTCTACACACACGTACACAGAGACACTCTCGGGCCACGGCTGATGTGCTGATACCACAGGACGAGGAGCTGACAGAGTGGAGAGTGGTCGGCCTGCATTCTTCCTCTCCCGCTCCGTCACTCTCTTGTGCTGCCACACGGCCCGCCAGCGCTCAGCACGCTCCCGCACTCAGCTGGAATCCAACCAATTAACAGGCCAAAAACTTCCTGTTTTTGCATGTGGACCTTTAACAATGCATGACGGGGGTGCTGGATTCCAAATAAGCATAGAGAGAGAGAGGGGAAAAAAACGATATATTTGGCTAACAGGTACAACTGTTGTTTTTGTTTCCAGGGAACGAAGAACTGAAAGCAAGGAAAGTGGAGGAACAGTAGAGGAGGACGCTTCTTCACTGGGTGAGTTTAGCAATAAATTAAAATCTGATGAATAAGATGTGGCCGGTTACCAAAAAAAGAACTGTTGTTTAGCGTCAGATAGATTAGAGAAGCGTGATAATAATACACTCCTTTGAATATTTGTATCCAGAAACCCAAATGGCAGACGCTGTTGGCGGTCCTTGTTGTGTTAACCGTAACACCCTGCTTCCTCAATAGGCTCCTTTCACGCAACTCTGAGCCTCTTAACAAGACTGGCAGGAGAACAAGAGCAGCTCTCTTAACACACACACACATACACACACACACATACACACACACACACGGCATTTAATAGATACAGTGAGGCTGTGTAGGGTTACAGACAGAGGGAAAAGGAAAAAGAGAGAATGGAGGAAGTTTGGAGTTTACCTTGCCTGTCTGGTTGCTGAAGTTGTGGAAGAAGCGGGTAGCTACATGTAGACGTCTCGGTACATGTAACCTTGTAAACATCTCTAGTAATTGCATCGCTCATATTGTGTTTATAGAACTACTTTTCAAGTCTGGTAATATGTATTCATGTGTGATGATGTTAGTCCCCATAGTAGCCATTTCATTGTAGTGAGACCTAGGATAATCACAGCCTCATGAAACTTTAAAATCACAAACTAGAGACCTAGAGCATTCAGAGGATGGATGGCTTTCCTAGCTAGATTGACAATAAGGGGGTTTCTGAGCAGTTTACACAACAGAAGCGCTTGCAATTCAATCGCCGAAAAATGCAATTCTTGCAGAAACCTCAAAATGTCAAAAGTTTTTGATACCAAATCACAGCATGGCTTTTTTTTATTGTGTTCCTCAAGGTCTTGGTGTCTTAATGTGGTATTTTGGAGGGATTATTGATCATTTTTAATCAATTCTCGAGGGGAAATGTATTTTTAAATTTAGCACCAAATGTGTGTCAACCCAAAAATTGCTGCAATAACTTATTAGACATAATAAAGCATGAGGGTGGCCATCATATACTTCTATTATAATGTTCTAAACCCTTATACACTTTCACAATTTATTTTATTTTCCGATTTTTCACTAGAACAACTTGACACACAGTGCTTCTATGTGACATCTACTGTTGACCTGCTATCTCCCCCTAAAGACCCCCTGTACCCCCCTTTAAAAAACAGGTCTGTTGTGGATCTCAAGAGGGTTACAAACTCATCAATGAGCCGCACGGTTGCACTGGGTGATAGATTCCTTCATTGCGATGAACGTGGGCACTGTTTATGTGTATGATCCGCTCAGTATGAGGTCCCTCAAAGAAAAACAAACCCAGAACTTTGTTAGAACAATAAAAAAACAGAACTAATAAACCGCCTATATGTGCTGGGGGTTACGGCCTATCATTGCGTCACTGGTGAAAACCATCTGATTTTCTTTTCTACTTTACACACCCCTCCTGACGACCTCTTCGCCCTCTGTCCTGCCTCATTCCTGTGTTGTGCTAGCTGCCAATGAGCTGTGACAGGAACTGTGTGGGCTTGTAAAGACACTCACATACATACACAGGACAAGACCGTAGCCTCGGGGGCCTCTGGACGCACACCGCTACTCTCGCTAATTGCCTCGCAGCTCCTGCACGTCTCTTTGAGCGGCCCGGTCGTCCTCAGGGAAAACAAACAGAGTAGAAGAAGAAGAGAGAGCAGCGGTGGTGCAGAGCTCTTCTTCTTCTGGGGTTTACTCTCGGCCGTAACGCATGTAAACATTCCTCAGGTCAAGGAATTTGTGTTTAGTGTATCTACTTGCCTGCTGTAAATTATTTGCTATACAGGCAATTCTTCAACGCCAGTTTCTGCCTTAATCTTGAGCTTTCAACATCAAAGCCGGCGCACGCTACGATGAATTACAGCACATCCCGTGTGTGTGTGTTTTACCTGCCTTTTATCCTGTGTGCCGACTACCACACCTAATGTCACACCTAATTTATACATTTGAATTTGCAGTAAAATATGAGTGCGTGCACGTGTTGCAGGCTCCGAATCCGAACCAAATGTATGTCTGAGCCGTCTGTGTTTCCCATTAATGCGACCTGTAGCTGTGTGTGTTAAACGTCTAGACATAAAGGTGGAGAACACAACTTCCCGCTCTCAGTCCGTTGCTCATTAACGTCCCGACGCCATGGCGACCGTGCATAATTGTCGATTAATAATGTTAATAATTCTACCCAAGAGCAAACATGGAAGAGCAAACAAGGGTGCTCCTTCATGATATGCAGATACTCAAACACACACACACACACACAGGTAGATCACACGTGTGAGCGAACACACACAGGTACGCATTGTTCTGCATGTCACAGGTCAGCTCAGGAATCTACTGTACTCATTTAATGACGTGTAGGGACGGATGTGAAAGCAAACAGGCTGCTCTTTATGTAGACAAATTGCTATTCACTGCTACAATAACAAAGCATCATTCATCCCCCCCTTCACTTCACCCCCTTCTCTCTGTGGCAGTCTGACAGGTTGTCTCAGGTTATCTGTTTATGACAGTGTGACTCACCCATAGGGCGTAGACACACAGACCCTGGAGGCATAGAGCTCTCCCTCGTTACCACACCAAAGGACCCTCTTTCGCTTTATTCAATAATGTTAAGCAGGAGTCAGGGTCAAGGCTTCCTTTTAAGGATCATACCAGTCAAAGTATGATATCTTAGGAAAAGTTATTCCTCATTTTTCACGCGAATGTTCAGCAACAGGTGACGCACATATCAATTTCCTTTTCAAAATAAACTTCCATCTTAAATCAACACTGACTTCTGGTTTTACACGAGATAAGAGCACCGGTCTCCTGGGCGAAAGTTTGGTGTTTTCCACCCCAACCGCTTCCCTATGTGACGTTTGCTGCTCTTTATACTTCCTGGTTCACAACAAGGCCTACTGAAAGAGGCTGGGTAACGCGTCATATTTTTGGGGTACAACAAAAATCTGGTCAGCACTTGCCGAAATTGAGCCAATCGCAACGCACGACCGCAGCTTCAGTTAAACTGCGCATGTGTCATACCCCGTACCCCAAGACCCGTGTCCGCCCGTGTCCCAGCCTCCTTCAATAGGCCTCGGTTCACAACTATGTGGATGACATACAAACTTATTTTTTTGTGGGATATAAATGGGTTCCAAAAAGTTATTCCTCATTTTTCATGCGTTTTCCTATGAATGTCCAGCAACACATGTAAATTTCTGCTCGTTACATACAAACAGTCTTTTCAACGAAACTACTTAGTTAGGTTTATGAAAAGATTGTGGTTTGGGTTAACATATCTTTGAAAGTCACATAACTTAATTACGTAACATGATGATTGTCGCTCGTTATACTTCCTGATTCACAGTTACGTGGATTACATATGATTTGATTTTGTGGGATATAAACAAATTACAGTGCATTACTTTTCGTAGGCGTAGCTACGAAGGGTGTATGAGAACAGCCTGTACCAGTGGCTTTTATGTTTCATCCCGTTTACTACAAATCACATGTACTTTACATCACAGTTAATTATTCTGCAAACCACGCTAAAAATTTGAATATGTGTTTTTTTTCCATCATTCCAGACATCCGTTGGTTTCCGTTCATTTCCATACCGTATGGAAATCTACTAGCAGACTGTCAAACCACATTACCACACAGTAACAATGTGACAAATATTAATCCAAAACCTGTTCTGTGTGACGGACGTGGTCTGAAATTAGCACCCGCTAACAGGGAATAGATAACCAGTTCCCGTTAAGAGCGGGTTCTGAGTTGTCCCCATAGACAATGACACATACGCACGCCGTATCATGTTTCAGTTTGTTTGTGACCGCGTGCCACGGCGACGAGAAAACAAAAACGCTCAACAGCGTGGCGCTACTAAACCTGAGGAGATGCACCCTATTTGTTCTCTAATAACGCTGCACTGTGAACAACAAACCTGTGTTGAAATCAAGAACGGCATTTTCAGTGCACACTTTTGCCTGCTGCATTATTGTGTCATTCACAAGCTTTTTTTTCTTATTACTGGCAGATCATACATCATAAGCAGATCATGCTGCTAAGATGTGGAATTTGGAAGAAATTCATATTGACTTCTATGAAATGCACCATGAATTCCTTTAGGTAGTGCGCTGGATTGTTGCATTCAGCAGATTTAAACAGTCCCGTGTACCGACAGCCTGAAGGGAAAAGGAGGCTACAGAGGGCTCACTTGTTTGTTCCTCCACTTCTGTCACTACCCTCCTCCCCTTTCTGCCCTCTCTCACCTTGTTTTTGCTGTACGAGGAATCTTCTGGTAGCGCACACCTGCTGCAGGCAAATTGAGGAGTTGCGGGTCAACGTTGATGTCTTAATAGACTGTTGCTGACGGATGTCTTTACACTCGCTGAGATACGGCTCACCTGTTTAATCACTGGAGTATGCATGTCAATGTGATAATCAAACCAGGGATTAAAGACTGATGTTGGCCCCCGGGGCGCTGTCATTTATCTGTGAGATTTTACGATAACATCGAGAGGCATTTAATGTCAGACTCACTTCACAGTGAAACTTTAATTCAATCTAATAGGAAGGAGAACCTCTTAAAGGTTCAAGTGGACGACACAGTTAAATCGGATTTGTGTCTAAGAAGCCATTGTGGTAGCAATAAACAAGTCAACAGTGTTGGCAGAGGAGGTAAAGGCAGGGCACCCGAGGCCATGGAGGAGAGGCATGTCAGTGTCGGAGGCGGAGGAACCGTGTTCTGCACGACTGCTGGTTTGCCAGCCAGACTCCCCAACGCTGGCGCAACACCAGCACAGGCAGCAGTTTCACAATAAATTCCTTTGTGACATCCTAATCGGCAACAGTGATCTCCATTTCACATTTATCTTGCGTGTGTGTGTGTAGAACACATGTCTGAGGTGTTTCTTTTTTTTTTTTATTAGGGAGGGAAAAGCCTGCGGGCCAGAATGACAAGAAAAATCACAAACGGTAACTCGTAGAAAAGGAAGGGCGGTGAGGTTTGGGGGCCTGAAAAACAGGTAACACTGCACAGTGCCAGCCTTTAAATGAAGGTACAGAACAAAATGAGGGAGGTTTGTGTACGTATATGACATTATCTAATGTCACTTAAATGTCAACATGAGTAATCTTAATGTCAACCGCTCAATTAGAAAACGACCGACGGTGGATTTTTAAAGGCCGATACAATAACGATAGTTTGGAGCAGGAAAAAGCCGATAGTCTTCTTTACTTCTGCAGCAGCCTAGTCGGCTACTTTTGCATACGCCGTTTTTTTTAATAAATCAGTTTTTTGTCACTCTGAATTTACTAATTTGGAAGCAAATATCCTGAAGTGTGATTTGGTGGATTACATTGTTGGAATATGTTCTATTTATCTGCAATTGGTGATGTGCTGTTCTGTGGCTTACAGTATGACTGGCCAGGATTACTTCTGTCGCGTGCCTCGTATATTGTTAAATGCCACTCTTGCAAACCATTCACATTCGTGCATATTCCCGGAGTAAGGAGGATCCTTAAGTGTGTGATTTCATTTCATGAATGGATTGATCCGTGGCTGGATTATTTGGAAGATAGAACGCCAAATTGGTAATCAAGTTAAAGTAACAGTTGAATGATTTCTTTTCCTCCCTGTCTGCCTGTCTTGTATCGGGGACCAAAAGCTGATAGTGTTGCATTATATGTTCGAGAGATCACTTTTTATTCTCCCCCTCTACCTTGACTTTGTGTACGGAGCCTCCATGCAAACAAGTGATGTACTTTCCTGCGTGACTGGTGCAGCCATCGGCCACTATCGGAACCCAGTTCCGTCGATAATCATAGTTTGTAAAAACCTTGGCGCCAATTAATAGGCCAAACTGATAAACATGTCATGAGTAATAGTGAACAACAACAAATAAATCACTCATTTCACAATCAGCTCATCTATAAATAACTTGCCTCCTTCCCCTACCTGCCGTAGCAATTATCTTTTCAATCATCTTTGTTGTCATAAATGTCATTTCAATCTCCCACAAAGAGGAGGCGCGCTGTAAGATGCAAATATCTTCTTTCGCTCTTTCTTGAGATTGGCAAAGTGAGACATGGCTGGATGTATGTTGTACTGAACTGCATTTTAACAAGTTAAATAGGTCGTATGTTTACTTTAATTTCTGTTTACCCTCCCATTACTTTGGCCTTGAGGTCTCACAATGTCCTCAGTCTAATGAACATAGTTGCCACGAGGCCCTGCAGGGCTGCTCATCAGATTCCAGTCATACTCTTGCCAGCTACATGAACAAACTTGAGGGAAGGCAAAGAGGTGAGCAGAGGAGCAAGGGGAGGGCAGCGTGACAAAGGCGAAGAGGGGAGATATTTGTACAATGTGTCAAACAAGAGTGGCGGCTGTCAGCTGCCCGACGCGCGAGGCGTTTGTGTGCACGTTTTAAAATCGGCGCTTTGACAGAAATGCAGTCTGACAGTCGAGACCTATTTAAGTTCCATGAAAGCCAGAGGAGACACTCAGATAAGTATGCTCAAAGAGTAAGTGGAAAGATGATCCAGAGGCACAGACAAGACGAGCAGACGAACAATGCGCGAGGGCTTCCTCTGCGATGTACGTGTGTCACTGTTTGTCTAACGAGGATAGTCGGCCTGCCAGTCAGCCAGTCCTACTGTCAGTCAGCGTGCTGCCTGACTCATACACACCCTCGGATTTAGTTGTGCTGCAATTTGAACTCTTTACACGGCTCTGTTGCAACAAAGGACAAAGGTAAAAACATCCAGCGTGATCCATCCATACAAAGAAAATAAGAAAGACAGTTCAGGCACAAAGATGTCCTGACAATGAGAGAACGACTCCCACATTCTTTTCTTTCTTTTTATATCAGTGATAGAATAAACATTTGGAGAAATAAACAGTCTGTATTACACATCAGGTAGATAAAGATCAGGTGGCCAGGAGACAAACTGCACATCACTCCGGGCTTGTGGCTGACTGATAAAACTGGTCCGTCCAGCCACTACTAACCTCAAGCACACACGCACACGCACAGCACAAATATTGCCCTGTCCCCGCTCGAGGCCAGGTTAGTCTCAGGTACTTTGAAGACTTGAAGTCAAAAGTAGTCTTTTTGAGACCAGTTGGCTTTGGAATCAGTAGGACAAAAGCTCACTGCTCCCAGGAGTCGGTGAGCCACACAGTACAATGAAGTTTTGATCCTGGGAGGAGGCGTGAACACAGGATATAAAGGCCTGGAGAGCGTACAGCTTTGTGACACTACGATGTCGTATTTACCGTTTCCTGGTGATGTAGTCAGACTGTCACTAACTACTGCAGTGGTAAAGAGAGCGAGAGGGAGTCAGAGAAGGTGCTGTTTGTGTCTCTGTTTGTGCCACTCTGCTGTGACTGACTCAAGCCAGGTCAAAGGTAGGCTGTTTAGGTCACCGACAGCATAAAGGAGGCACAAGTTTGAGAAAAGCTGTAGGTGCAATTTCACAGAGAAGTAAGAAAACAGATGACGGCCCATGTTGTCTAGCGGTGCACTGGAATCCTTTGTGTCTGTGTAATGTGAGAGGCCTGTGGTGAAGATCTCAGACAGATTGCGATGTGATTGTGACCTCAGTGACCATCTGTCCCGAGAGGCCACAGGGCAGGGTGCAGCGATAAAAGATGTGTGTCAGTGTTAAGACATCGCTCACTGGGCAAAACAACCAAACACTGTGTGTAAACTGGGAGAGAGAAAGAGAGAAGATGAGAGACTCTGCATCATGTGTCTCCCCCTTTGTGTGTGCCTTTATTAAAAACAATATCAGTTCTAGCATCTAGAGCACCGTCCGTCATATCCTTCAGCAATAAAACAAAAGGAAATGTGGACCATTTCCTTTTTGGAACTCATAGAGTCTGACCTCTTTGCTCGAAAGCTCAGAGGAGGCAGAGCTAGACAGCAGACTCGGTCTAGTTTGGCTGCTCGGCCGCCCACCTCGGGCCTGCCTCCGTTCCCCTCTCGCCTGCTCCGAGGCACAAGTGTGCAGCCGGCTAAGGAGCTGGAGCTTCAGCGCAAGTCGCATCATTTACTCAGACACACTCCAGAGGGTTTTGGGTTTCACGTTGCCCCGGAGGAGCGGAGAAAGCACCTGTTGTGGAGACGAGCTTCAGGTGTGTGTGTGTAACCGGAGCTGGGTGTGTGCCCGTGTCGAACAGGGCCTGTTATCTGTGTTGTCTGGGCCACGGCTACAACAGAGGACACAGAATACTGAGCAGCAGTGGAAACATTAATCCGAGCATGACCTCTGACCTCGAGGAGTCGCTCTCTGCCTCACTGGTTCACAGGCTTTGTTGTCCTTTGGACTGATTTTATCTGACCACATGAACTCAGCAGAGGTTTCAGATTTCTTTCTTCTCTCTTTTGTGTGAATATTAATGTTGTATTTTTACAATCAAACGTAGTCCTTTAGCACAAACGGATATGCAAGACTTGGATCAGAAAACCAAACACAGAGTTGCCCTGTGTCCCTCCCATAGTGCTTGCTGTTTTTGAGAGTTTTACTATTTCACTACCCTCCCATTCACCCCTGGACTGTATATTATGCTTCTCTTTCAAGTCCTCCAGCTGCAGGCTCTAATGGTAAAGGCTTAACACTGTCCTGGTTAAAACCATAAATCCTGAGATGAAAAAAAGGACAATAATAAGCTGTTTTACAACTCATTTAGCAGAACGTATGGAGCGAAAAGCGCAGAATGAGGGAAGGCATAAGAAAAGAAAAGTCTGTAGGAACCTGCCTGTTGGTTAAGTGTCGCTAATTAAAACAACAAGGCTTTGACATCAATCAGCACCGACAGCGCTGCTGCACGATGGACGTGACTATTACAGGGTCTTTTTCTTGTGGTCGATGCGGAAATCAGTTGGAAAGCTTTGTTTGTGCAGAACATTGTAAAACTATCACGGCCCCCTAATCTCCCTTCATACCACTACAAAGCATAGCAATGATATTGTGGCTTCAAGATGAGTATTGCCAGTGACAGACATAAAACTATCATCCTTCTTTCATTCCACATGTCCGCCTCTCCCACGTCTGTGTTTGTAATCTGACCTTGATGCAAGTGCACAGTTAGTACAGCATGTTTTGGGATGTCGTCTCTCTTTTTGGAAAGGCTACTACTGGCATTATATAGGGTTTTATGCAGCCCAGATCAATCTGTCACAAAATTGAGCATCTTGGTAACGTTTTATATTAAGAATCCGTAATAAGGGTTCCTTAATAGGTAATAAGGCCCTTATAAGATGCTTATTAACATTAATATGTGTTAATAAGACTATATAAGACACATAAAAACACATTTATTGTTAGATTATAAGACATTTATAAGCACTTAATAAGAAACTTGTTAAGAGTTTATATACTGCTTAAGATCATTAATAAAAGCCTTATGAGTTTATTATAATTGTTTATAATAGAATTAAAAACACATTTATTGAGTTTAACGTTCTTCGGCAGTCTATAAACTCTTAACAAGTTTCTTAGTTAGTGCTTATAAATGTCTTAAAATCTAACAATAAACATGTTTATAATGCTATTATTAATACTTATATAGTTTTATTAAAACATATTAATGTTAATAAGCATCCCATAAAGACTTATAAGGGCCTTATTACCTATTAACTTATGCTTATTATGGGACCTTATTATAAAGCGTTACCACAGCGTTCCTTGATAGGACAAAATTACAAAAGAAAACCATTAGCTTTCATGTGATTTGATTTATTATCAGTATAAATAAAAAGGAAAATAAATCTACTTTCCTACTATGCTGCCAAAAAAAAACCCAAGCACCCTAAGAGGGAAATCTTCAGCGAAGATGACGCCAACACGTTTCTGCCTTCCTTTATAATCAGTACATATTCTGTTTGTTGATCTTGCATAGTTTGTTTAACAGGTACAACAGCAATAAAGCACCACAACAGAGAGGCATAGCACATACTTTAGACAAATACTTTGCAGCATTGCATGCGTACCAACCGCCTTGCATCAACATAGTTGACATTTTCAAACTCATAGTTGTGTTGCGTGCTTCTGCACAGACGTGCTCCTCGCTCTCCCGCGCCGCTTCTTAAGTAATCTTCTCATCCTCAGATATTCTACACACAAATCTTTTTTGTTTCTCCGTCTCAACTCTCTCTTGACCCCCTTTGTCATGTTGACGGATAACTCCCCACTGGATTGTGGATAACGGGGTCCAGCTGTGGCAAGGATGTTTCTGACAGTAGATAGGGGATAGGAATATGGGAGTGTGTGTTTTGGAGGAGTGGTCCTTTGTCTTCTCATCGGATCAGGGGATGGAAAAAGGGGCAAAAATAAAGAGGGGACATGGGAAATAGGGGGGGAGGTCACACCAGTCTTCATCACCAGGGTGCCTAAGTTATCATTTACAGCCAATGTGAATTAATGTCCCTGTGCTACTGTAGTAAATCCACACAAGGAGCTGCTTTAGTAGTATATTTTATTAGTGCACCGCAGTGAACTGAACCCCCAGACCTTCAACATTGTAGATCATACTCTAATGCACATACCGAAAGTATTGTTCCTTTAATAGATAAAGTCCCAGAAGAGAAGGGGGCCTCTTTAATGGGAGTATGCACTCTGTAGTGTGCAGCCTTATCCCCTTACTGTGACTTGGCGTGGTGCCCCCCTGTAGTCTCTGGCCCGGCCTGCTGAATTATGCAAGTGCACAGTGACCTGCAGCTCCTCCACACCCACACACACACCGTGATTTTCTTCCCCCTCTTGTACCCTTCATTGCCCCTCAGTGTTGGCCTTCAGCTCTGAAGATAAGGGCTCTTGACGCTTGGCCTGCCGGGATTTAATTGCCGAAGACCACTTCACCCTCCCAAAGCCGGGGCCTTATCCACCTCTCCACCCCGGTGCCCCTGCTGACAGAAACCTGCTTTTGTCTCCGCTGTTCTCTCCCTGCTTTTGTTTTCTTTTCCTACTCATCTTGAAAAGAAAGAAAAAGCGGGATAAGAAGTGAGCCCATGGAGAAATGCTTTTCTTCCTTTTTGCCCCTTCTTATTGCCTCTTTAATTTTTCTTTTTTTCAATGGACTGACCGTGTATTTCATTTGGTGTTGCGCAAAGACGTTCCCATGCTTCTTTCTCAGTATTTCCTCTTCACCGTTTCCCCCTCGGGTGATTCCTCATACTCATCAGCCAACACGTTTTATTTTAATACAACCCATAAACCATAGAGCACAAACACAGATGCGAGAACAATTGATCTGGTAACAAAGATTTTTCCCTATTCATATGAGCAGCACCGTAATTGATCCAATCTATCGTCTGTTTATAAACCCCCAAAAGACTCCCGGTTAATCTCTGAATGCCAAGCCAGTGAGAGAGACAAGCTCACTTTTTCAAACTCAGCTGCTGCCTGTCTCAGGAATGTCTCAACAAGGAAAGGAAATTACAACTCAAGAGAGGAGGAGGAGGAGGAGGAGGAAGGGACGAAGGGAGGGGGCATTCCTCCTTGTGCAGGATGACAAGCCTGTCTTTCTACTATCTCTCTCTGGGCCCTCCACCTGCGATCACTTCAAAACACTCGAGTTAAAGCAAACAGGAGTCACTCAGCACGACGGTATACTGTGGCTCCATACTGTAGTGACGCCACAATTTCGCCTTATCTTACCCACCGATAAGACCTGCACAAGTCACTCGTATCCAGAAAGAAAAACAGGAGAATCTAACCTATGTTTTTTATCTGTGATCTGGCAGTATCCACGAACTGAACGCCCTCCCCCATCCACATCCACCACAGTTTCTCCTCCATCGGGTTATCAGATGTGCTTGGCCCAGTTTTGGAACGAGGCACACTCAAATAAACATTCTGCCCCGGGGAGCTACATTACAATCACCACGTTGAGTTTCTAAGAATAATATTCTCGGTTTTATCTCGCTCTCCTCTCATAGCTGCCTTGATGTCGTTGTATGTTCTGGCACCGGACCCTTCTAGCCGTCTGATTTAATGTACCAAAGTCAAGTTTCTCCATCTCCGGAAGGAATGAGATTGGATTTTTTTTGGGACAGCTTCAGACACACACAAACAGTAGAGTTAGACAGTATCATGTGTAGTTGTTCGGTAGATACACGTTTTGTGTATTGGATTAGAGTTTAGCGAATATCTCCGCTGGCTGTCCGTTCTGTGTGCGCGCTGCAAAAAAAAAGCCGGTTTTCATACACAGAAACAAACAAAGTGGCTCGGCCCAAACCGCCACATTCAGTACGATTGTCATTTCTTTATACAATCAAGGCTTCTATTGAGGTTTTCAAATGAAGCTTTGAATGTCTGTCGCCATATGACATTTTTTGAATGAAAATGTAGTTTTTTAAAGGCTAAACGCCAACAAATATGGATTAAAGCAGAATATTTCGTTAGATAAAAACATGTTGTGAATTTGGAAAAATTTTTTTACAAGGAGCGCCGTAGTGCAAGTGTGTGTGTGTGTTTGAGAGAGAGAGAGAGAGAGACACAATTACATGCAATGTTTCTGTAAGGTATTAATAATAATAATTGTAATGTCAACGTTTTGAATGAAGCTTCAAACTATTCGGTAGGCTACAGTCCTATGAGCCAAACGCGGCATTTGGACCGACCAGGCTATTATTAAAATGTTTAGACTGCTTCTTCATTGAACTTATTTTCAAGTTATGTCATATGTAGGCTGTTATACAACTATTTAAAACAAGTGTCCGGTAGTTGTTCTATAAGGCCGGAATAATGGAATATTAACCGCCATATTGGCCACCAAAAAAAGAGTCTGGTGTAAATCCTGGTCCTTTGACACAGACACATGCAGTATCCTGAAACTGAAACGCAGCACCCTACACACAGTGACGATATGAAAACCTGAGACCATCTGCGTACGCTCCAGCTGTTGCTTGATTCTCCCTAACCCCTTCATCTCCTGTTTATCTTCCCAAATCCTTTTGTTTTCCCTTGTTCTGTACACATACGCAGCACGGCAGCCACTCTTTCTCTCTCCTCATCATCATCATTTCTAAGGCCTGTAATGAAACCTGTCTTTTTCTCTTTGACTATTATTGAAAGGCTTTGGCCACCCTATGGGTTTATGACTCTAGTTATTGATTACTACAATTATCTTACTAACATGGGACTTCTCTCCAGCCCCTGAGTCATGACCCCCAAATTCTTTACATCTCTGTAAATGTAATTACTCACCTGTTAAAGTGAATACCCCCAGGCGCTGGGTGTAAAGGCGATTAAAGGATAGCTGCAACCTTTCACCTCTGCTGCCCATTCAGCTGTAGCCAACAGCAAACTGTCGCAGATGTTATCGTTACTTTCCGGACAACATTTTCCATAAACAAATTGCAACACTAAGCGGGTTTTCTGCATGGCTGGCAAAGTTCAGGTAGTTTTTCTGTGCTGTTAGCAGGTGGTGACTCTGAAAACTAGTTAGCTGCTTTGTTCAATCAAGCCTCGAGGTTTGAGTAGAGTCGTGTTATTGACGTCTGGCTGCACAGAGTAACATTTCTGCCCTGTCTGAAAGAGTTATCCGAATAATAAGAGGAACGCGTTGGCAGCGGGGTTCGGGCGAATGCCATGATTGCTTTTTGTTCATACACTGGAGAAGGAAAAATAAGACATCAGGGAATCTTTCCAAAGAGGGGTTGCAATTTCAAGGAGGAGCGGAAAGAAAAGTATGCTGAAAGAGAAGGAAAATAAATGCCATAGCTGTGGTGTGATGAGATGATACCCTCCCCCCAACAAAAACCCTTGATCTCCTCTCCAAGTTCTGACATTTTTTTTGGAAAGAAAATGTTTCATTAAACAGACAGAGTGAAAGGAAAGAGCAGTAAATGAATATCAAAAAGAAGAAATTATTGACGTTGGCAGCAGCTCTGATGCTACTGTAACACACACTTAGATTAAGTTTAATGTTTTCTATTAACAGAAAGCTGTTTTCAGAAGTGGGATTGACACCAACAAGTAAATGAAACCAAACTACAGCGATTTTGCACATAGGAAAGACAATTAGACAGACGGAGATTAAAAAAATATGCCTGCCTGGTTCAATGACCATTGTGCAAAAAATCTATTAATGCTGTAACTTTAGGAGGAAAAGAACATCCAAGATAGAAAAAGGAAATGAGGAAAATAAAACGTCCGAAGCAATTTCTTTGACATTTCTTGTGCAACGGGCCACAACCCTAGGTAAAGCAGTGTGAGAACAGAATGTTCTCTGTTATATGTGTGTGCGCTCCATCTGTGTAAGACTATAAGTCACACATACTTGGCTTCTCATTCAGGTATTTGCGCAGTGAAGACATCAACAACTGCGCCATTTAAGGCCCTAAAGTAAGCTCCCTCAGGCATTCAAGTCGACCAACACATACAGTGCTTGTTGTGGGTGTCATAAATGTTCAAGGCTTGGAGATATCAACTACTCACTACCCTCGCCCCCAATCAATAAGCTTAGATCACGACATTAACTAAAGTAATCCCAGGTGAATATTGAATGTATTCGATAAGGCTGCCCCATCTTAGTCGATTAGTCGACTAATTGGTCGTTTTTGGTCGATTTCTTTAGTCGACTATTTTTTTTTTTTTATGCTTTATCATGCTGACTGACTCATTTCCAAGAAACTCATGAGCCCATCTCTGGTAAACACCAGATTTAAAGTGGTGCTCTTGTGTGATTCTTTGTGGAGAAACTCAAAATCGTATGAGTGTTAGTCGACTAAGAATTTCTTTGGTCGAGGACAGCCCTAGTGTATGAGCAAATCAGGCTAGGGTGCCTCTGGTTTAGGGTTACGGACAAAGAAGGGCTATTGACTGCCTGAAGAGTTAAAAAAAAAGAAAAAAGAGAGAAGACAAACAGCTGTCTCAAGAAGAGAAATGGTTAACAGATAGAGATGTTGCCTCTTCCCCCCCAAGGCCGTCTCACTTGATAGCAGAGGATGATAAACTGCCACACAGACTAATTGTCTGCAACTAGTTTCTTCTTTATCTCCCCCCTAATTCCTCTCTCTGTCCTTTCCATCATCCCTTCCCCTCCTTTTAAGCCCTTTTAAATACTGTGTTGACGCTCTACCAGGGCGTTTGTTTTGGAAGGCTCAGGTGAAGTGGACTTAAATCACAGCAACTGGTGATCTACAGCACTCTTTTCAGTATCTGTATATTTCATCCAGTATTAGAGACACTTGTCTTGGCAAGCAGCAACACTGGCCGTCAATCTGCGCAATGATAACATAGAAAGCGTGTGTTATTTATATTACGTCTATGGTCAGGGAAGCAGCTCTGGCCTATCAGTGGAGCTCTTCTCCAAGTTTACAACGCCGCAGAGTAAATCATCCACAGATGCATGGCCACGTGCAGCATGGCAGACATACAGCCAAACAAAGTTGACACGGTATGGTTATATGAAACTGGAGAGACCAGAGCAGTGTTTATGGTGAATCATTGAGAGGGCGTGTGTGAAGCTTTTTCACTGTTTCAGTGGCTCTGGAGAGGCAGAAGAACGTTCAAAGTCACTCTGTGTTTTCACTTTGATACATCATCTCAGAAACAAAACAAGTCGGATTTGTTCATTGCTGCCGTGCGTCTGTGTGTTTCATAGGCTATGAAGTCTGTCGTAAACATAGGGAGAACGGTTAACTGCGACCCTACTACAACCACAGTGTGTGCAGTACAGTAAATAGCAGTGGGTGGGCGGCTTACAACACATATTATCATACATGTGTGGCTGTGCATGTACTCATGCATGTGCACATAGCCATCATTAGAAACAACGGTTTTGGCATCCCGCAATACTATCTATTACACAGATCATCGCAGGAAGAATGTGGCACTCCTTTAGCCAGAAAAGCGTGGCAAGACGCCACTATGTCAATTTTTTCCCAGAGTTTAGCAGAAAACTCCCTCTGAAGCCTGAGGTCACGGCTACAGCCCTATTGTTTGAGAGACCTTGTGACAAAAGACTGCCTTTGATCACTGGCTATGCATAGTTAAACCTTTGATAGTAATCTCGCTCTTTGAAACACATTAAAGAACCACGCACTGAATCAATAGCTGACCCAAGCTGGTTTAGAAAACTAGACGATATAGGGAGAAAAAATGCTTTGTTAAAGAAATCCAACATTATGCTGCAACCCTCCCACATTTCTTTTCTTAGCCCTAGTAATATTATGTGTACTACTGTATATTTCTCTGCAGATCACTGACAGTTTATATGTTCTCTTGTTTTAGGCTGAGCATGGAGAGAGAAAGAGTCTGCACCATGAAGGTCTTTCTCACTCCGCTGATGCCCTTCCTGCTCTTCCTCATCCTCCCCGATGGCACCTTGTCCAGCGACTGCCCGAAGGACTGCTCCTGTTCCACGCCAGAATCCATCTTGTGTTTCCAGAGACGCTCCTCTACCATTCCCGAGGGAGTGCCCCCATACACAAAAAGTCTCTACCTCTTTGCCAACGGCATTGAGGGCTTGAGAACTGAGGATTTTGATGGTATGGAGAACCTGGAGATGCTGGACCTCAGTCAAAACAAATTGACTGAACTTACTGACAGGGTGTTTGAACCTTTGACCTCTTTGAGAAACCTGGACTTGTCATCCAACCAGATCACCCACATTTCAGAGGAATGCTTCCAGGGTATGGCCCTGCTTGAGCGCCTTTATTTGTATAGTAATCATATCGAGACCATCCACCCTGCGGCCTTTAACGGCTTGGAGCACCTGCTGGAACTCAAACTGCAGGGCAACCAGTTGACATCCCTACCTGCTCTCTCAATGCCCCAACTACTGCTGCTGGACCTTCGCTTTAATGTCTTTCCAACCTTGGGTCCTTCAGACCTCCATACCCCAAACCTAGAGTCGCTCAAACTGGGTGGTGTGGGGCTCACCAGCCTGAATAAGGAGCTCATAGGTAGTCTAAAGAACCTCCACGAACTGGACATCTCAGGAAACCAACTGGAGTCCTTCCCCTCAGCACTACAGGAGACCCAGGGGCTGATTCACCTCAGCCTGGCTGGGAACCCGATGGGTCCTCTAAAGGTGCAGGACCTGCAGAACCTTGGAGAGCTGCAGGAGTTGGACATTAGCAGCCTCAGTTTGCAGGGCCTCCCTGAAGAGTTCTCCCAGCTCTTACCCCACCTCAGGAAGCTCACAGTGGCAGAGAACCCCTTCAACTGTCTCTGCACCTTAGCATGGTTCCCAAGGTGGCTGAGAGCCCAGAGCATCACCCTGGTGAGAACAGAGGAGACCCGCTGCCATTTCCCACCGATCAATGCTGCAAAGGTATTGGAAAGACTGGAGCACAGGGATTTTGGCTGTCCGACTACAACTACAGTCACCACTAGTACTGTCAAAACTACTACTACCCTGCCTGTTCCTGTCACTACCTTCTCGAGTACTACTAGAGCTATTCCAGTCCCCAGGGCAAGTGACAACCCCACAGAAAACGATGATGACCTTCCCCTGCCCCCTGTCCCTGCATCCCCAAGTAGCAGCAGCATGGACCCCGGTGAGGAGCCGCATTTCTGTCCCCCTCACACCTGTCTGAATGGGGGTACTTGTCGTTTGGACCAGCACGGTCAGGTAGAATGTACCTGTCCACATGGCACCTCTGGCATGTATTGTGAAGTCCAAAACCAACACCCACCTTCACCACCTGAAGATGCCATCCCCATGGCAACTGTCAGCGCCGATGCACCAGACATCAGCTCGCATCAAGCAACCGCAACCTCAATCCTGCTGGACCTGCACCGCTACATTGAAATGCGGCCTTACATCCGTGGAATCCGCCTAACCTACCGCAATCTCTCTGGGCCGGACCGCAGGCCGATTCAACTCAGCCTGCCGGCATCCTTCCCAGAGTATAGACTCAGAGGCCTGAAGCCCAACTCCACCTACACTGTGTGCGCCAGTCCACTAGGTGCACCTAGTGGCATGGACAGTGTCTGCACTGAGGCCCATACGGTTGCAGAAAGCAAGGGCCCTGACGCACAGTTTGATGACAAGAGGCTGACTACTATGCTGGTGCCTGCGATTGCCATCTTGCTACTGCTGATACTGATAGCAGTAGCAGTGGGAGTGGTATGCTATCTTCGCAGGAAGAGGGCCAAGGGCCACCTGGACCTGGACTGTGAGCCCTCCCAGCTAGAGCTGGATGGAGTGAAGGCTGGTTTGGACAATGGGGCACTGCCTCAAAAACAGCCCCAAATTTTGATCCCTGAACCTGCTGTTCAGAACGGCAATCTGGAATATGAGGTGTTGCTACTACAGGACCACTGTACATCAAATAACAATATGACTTCACACAAGCCTTCCTACTTTTGACACCTGGCTTTGACTACTCAGAACTAAAGGAGGATTTTAATTCTTCAACTCTGTTGTGAAAGACAGAGATTGCTGTTGTGAAAAATGGAGGACACAGTATCAGCCAGAGAGACTGGACATATATTGAACTCAATGCCCTCCTGTTGTCTAAGCAGACATTAAACAAGTTCAAAAGCATTTGTTTTGACTTTAAAAAGCATCGAAAGTGCCTCTACTCCATTCACATGCTGCATCCTGCTTCAATAATACTTCCTCACTCACATTGCTGGAATGGCAACCTCTCAGCTCCCAAGCTGTGATGGTGGGACTATGTGGTCATTGGCTGAAACCTACAGTATAGGGGTTAAGGGACATGGTGACCTCAGGCCCTCCTTTATCTGCTCATAAAGGAGAGTGCACTGAAATAGGGTTGTGCTGCCCTTTCTCCATCACAACAGCCCAACTAAACACTATCAGCAATTGTCTTTGCTGCATGTTGTAACTCCTCAGTGCTGCCCCAAAGAGATCAGTGCTTGCTTTGAATGACCGTTAAGACACCAAAATGAAGTCGTGCAGAGAAAATAGCTGATGCTTGTATTGCTTTATTTGGCTCTTGTAATTTTTGTTTTGTTTTGTATATATGTTTTTTTATACCTGTGTCTTTATGTTATTTTTTTTTACTGTGCAACATTGTGACTGTTAACAGCTCTGTAAACCCCCCCCCCACCTCTTGTGACTAACAGACAAAACAGCAGATTAAAATCTTTGAAGATTAAAACTCGTTTGGTACCAGCAAAGTCAATCAAAGGGCTTTGCCCCCAGAATGTCAGACAGTCTAAGTAGATGTGAGTCTGGACAGACTCGAGGCTAAATCCCCCCCTTCTCGATTCTGAAGCCCTCAGCCTGCTTTGCCACCACGAAGCGAGAAGGTAAGCAGGATTACAAAAAGGTACAGAGGGAAGCAGTTGAATGAACCCCTTCTGTTTCATTGCTGCGCCGTGTTTCGATACAGTTTAGAGCTCGCCTCGATTACAGTAAGCACTCACATGACTATACCACAGCACAAGAGAACTTCAGAGACGTTATTTATTATTTATATTCTCTGCAAACTCTATCTTATCCCTAAACCACAATTCATACAACATACTACTTAGCCTGGCCCACAACAAGCAAAGCAAATAGTGGTTGTGTATTGTGTTTCCCTTGAGTAAAAATAGCCTGCTCGGTGTAATGCTGTGCACATTTTCTCCTTGGCAAGGAGGGCCCCGGTTTTGCTCACTTGCACCTAACAAGACTTTGGAAAGACCAGATGCACAAGAGAAGCAAACTTCTTCATATTGTTGTGTAGAGCACAATGACAATTGCAAAGTGGGAGATCCACAGGAAGGTTATTATGCCGACACAATGTGCTGAGATCCAAATCTGTGAACATAGGGCAAAGAAGGACTCAAGGTAACCTTTTGTGTGCATGTGTGAGCATGTGAGTGTGTGTGTGTGAGAGTGTGTGTGTGTATGTGTGTAGATCTGTCAACCTCAGTGATAATGCAAGTACGTGTTCTGTCTTGTGCAAAGACCTGCAGACGTCAAGTTACTATCAGTTACCCCCCTCTATCTGCCCTCATGCCTAGGAGTACATTAAACCCCAAACACACCAAAGACACATCTGTGATCACATCTGTAAAGTTACCTACAGTACCCACAGTGTTCCCAGCGCACAATTAACAGTTCCCTGCCAACAAGATGCCTTGACAACCCACACAAACAAACAATCAAGCAATGCAACTGGAATATTTGTCTGTAAAATAGAATACATTGAAGATAACCCAAACTATTTTCGATGTGATTATTAATTTTTCCCTGTTTATTTTGGGAAGCTCTTTGTTGTCATTCGTTGTTGTTGTTTTTTTTTATTTTGTGAACTTATTTGTACAAGTGGAAAAAGTGATATTATCATTAAATGAATATCCAAAAATATAAACGGACCGAGTTGTCTTTTTTTGTTGTTAGTTTCCACCTTTTGCGTGTAAGAGGAAGGATTAGATTGACAGGCAAAGTGGGGGGATTATATTTGTCATTAACTTCCCTTTCCTTTTAAGCCATCACTCAACAGGGCGAGGGGAGAGATCCCAGGAGGGGGAGTCCAGGAAAGAGAAGGGAACAAAGGTACAAGTGCAGGTGTGATTATGCTGGATATAAGATAATCATCCACACATTAGTCAACTTGTCTATGTGTACATGTGCAAATTAATTTCAATAGTGGTGCAGTGCCAAACATCTACATAGACATTTACATTCATGTGAGAGTATGTCAGACTCTCGCTCCCTCTTTAAAGAGGACCTATTATGCTTTTGTGGTTTTTCCATTTCCTTTAGTGTGTTGTATAGTTTTTAGCATGTAAAAGGTCTGCAAAGTAATAAAGCCCAAAGTCTACGCCAAAAGGGGGTCACTCTCCCCCACAGAAACACTGCTCCTGTACTGCTTGAAAAACCGTGCCGCCTTTTTTCCGTAACGTGGTGATGTCATCAAGTAAGACATTTGCATAACGGCTAGTTTGGCACACCCTCAAACAAAGCTAGTTAGAGCGGAGCTATATGAGAAAAGTAAAGTGTTTTTTGAACATTAAAGCATGCAAACATGTTCCTAAAATACAAGTATGCACCTGAAAATGAGCATAATAGGTCCTTTTTAATGTCTGTACAGCCTAATAACAAAACTAAGAGAGGCTGTTCTTTGAGTTAAATGCTAACTTCAGCATGCAAACACGCTCACAATGATAATGCTAAAATGCTGATGTTTAGCAGGTATAATGTTTATACCATGAACACCATCTTTATTTAGTATCTTAGCATGCTAACATTTGCTAATTTGCAATAAACACAAAGTACGGCTAAGGCTGATGGGAATATCATTATTGGTCATAAAACAAAGTAATGGACAAATTGGATATTTGACCTGATGGTGGCACAAGCGCGAAAGTCTGGGGATCTCAAAAGTGATCACATTTGAACCTTAGGGGGGCTTGAATGTATATAGAAATGTTCATGGCAAGCCATCCACAAGTGCCATCAAAGTCATAAGTATTCATCTTCTGGGAACCTTAAATGTCCATCCATCTGACAGCTGTCAAGATATTTCAGTAAAAGCCAACCAACAGTGCCATCCCTAGAGTGCCGCTAGCATGGGTACAAATTGTTAAATCGTTCATCTCTAATTTACAATAATAATTAATGTGTAAGTGTTCTATAAAAGTAAGTGTTTCTCTTTGCTACAATCAACAGTGCACCACCCTTTTTTTTTTACAATACTGTTTAATGTGTGCTTTCAATTTGTAATTCTTCCTTACCAGCAGTGAGCTGGAGGCAACATGGAAATAAAGATTATGATTGAAAACACTCCGGTTAAGGTTGTAATTGGACTTAACCATTGTGAGTGACTCACTGGTCTAAGCCTAATGAGTGAGCATTGTTTGCAAACCCACACAATAAACAGGCTGACCACCCATGTGTTTTATAGGTAGGATGCTGGTAGGGGATTGATGCAGCATGCACGCACAAACACGCCCACGCCTACAAACAAACGCACGCACGCATGCATATACTGGTCCATAGCTGGGGGGCTGTTGTGCAAGGTCCCATGCTAACAACACAAACACATAAAACAGCACCACTCCTGTCATGGAGGCCCTATTATGTCAATTTGCTCAGAGAGCAAACTTCCTAGAGGAATATCCGGACAAACAACGCACCCCCTGGAGATCTTCTTTGTCCTTCATCAAGTGTTTTAACCTCCAAGTGTCCTGATTTTGAAGTTGTAAAGGAGTTTAGCCTGTTTTAGCCTAATCTGTTGATTATTTTCTTGATTAATTGATTAGTTGTTTGGTCTATAAAATGTCAGAAAATGCTGAAAAAATGACGATCAGTGTTTCCCAAAGCCCAAGATGACGTCCTCAAATGTCTCGTTTTGTCCACAACTCAAAGATATTCAGTTTTCTGTCATAGAGGAGTAAAGAAACCAGAAAATATTCACATTTAAGAAGCTAGAATCTGAGAATTTAGACTTTTTGTTTATTAAAAAATGACTCAACCCAATGAATCGATTATCAAAATAGTTGGCGATTAATTCAATAGTTAATAACTAATCGATTATTGTTGCAGCTCTAATGTATGTATGTCTGTCCTTCGAGTTACTCGACAACCGTTCATCCGATCGACTTCACGCTTGGCGGGTGTATTGCTGAGGACCGGAGGAAGTGCGGTGTCGAGTGTGAGGTTGTTTGGAAGAGCGGTTCTCAATAAAAGATGCAAGCAGGCCGATAGAGTAAGATAGAGAGTACAATGGATGGGGCTTAATTGTGAGCACATGTGTGTATACTAGAGGGACTCCATGTAAAAGGACAGATAGGATACTGCACGTAGATGATGTCAGATAAGAACAATACTTACAGCTGAAAGCATGCATGCATGTTTCTGCCCTTCTCCTCTGTACAGGCATCTGCAAATGTTCATGTAGGTGAGTAAGAAGAGGAGAGGGGGAACAGTGTGTGTGTGTGTGTGTGTGTGTGTGTGTCTCCTTTCCTTCCATAAAACAGTCCCTCTTTTCTTCCCCCGGCTTTAAGAGAAACCTGGTCCCTGGATGGGGTCCAACTTTGACGCTCACACTCACAGCCTGCGCTGCTCAATGGCCCCTATTGTAGTTTCAAGGGACCCTTTTTCACTATCATCAACCCCAAAAAATTCCACACGGAATTACTTCCGAGTAACCATTTTTTCTCTTCCCTCCTCCCCGTTTCTCTCTCACTTGTTATTTTTTTGTCTCTAATTTGTTTCAAAATTCAGGG
Organism: Sebastes fasciatus; assembly: GCF_043250625.1. Classification (NCBI taxonomy): domain Eukaryota; kingdom Metazoa; phylum Chordata; class Actinopteri; order Perciformes; family Sebastidae; genus Sebastes; species Sebastes fasciatus. The sequence goes on along the minus strand of NC_133807.1, from coordinate 28,326,235 downwards.
CTGCGAGAAAGCAGCCAAATGTGTTAAAAGCACCGAGTCACGTGGCTGCAAGTAGCGTTTGTATTTCCTCTACGCTTCTCAATCTTTTATTCAAATAACTTTTTTTATGTCTCTTTCTGCCTCTCTTTTTTCCATCTTCCAAATATCCCTCCGGCCCACACAGCACAGCTGACCTCCCAGTAACCTCAAACCATCTCTCCAAACTCGGTCAACAGTATTTACAGTCAGCAGTTGGGGGCATGAAATTAACTCCAAAAAAATCACAAGATGAAGCGTTGAAAAAAAAAGATGGCAAACAAATGACTTTTTCCATGATACAAAAAAGGTTGATGCAAGTAGCAGAAGATGTTGACTGCTTTATCAAATCTGACAGTTTTTTAAATTTCTCCCAACACAAATTTGAAGCTCTTGAGCTGCATTCAGTTTCTGAGATGTTGCTACGTGCTAATCAACGAGCGCCAAGGATTTTTAAAAAAAGGGAATTGAAGCAGCAGAGTAAAAGAGTTGAGAAGGCAAAGAAGAGCTGAGTAGTGAAAACACACCACCACTTTGTTTTTGGAACCTGGTTCTCTGGCTCCAGTTTTTGGCCCTCTATTTTTCCCTACAGTACTCGCTCCAGCTCTCCTGCCCCACATCCCACCTTCCCTCCCTCCACATCTTTCTGAAGTACTAATAACAGACGAAGGGTGGTGTGCCACCGGTTCCTCTCCATGCCATACAGCTGCCAGTCTGTGCCAGCAGATGGCCCAGATGCTGCTCTGACAAAAAAAAAAAAGCAGCGAGGGGAAAGATGAGAAGTGAGAAAAGAAGAAGAAGAAAAACAGGCAAAGAAAGCAAAAAGGAGGAATTTGACTTTGGTTAGTTTTTGGCAACATACATCAGCAGGCACACATGCAATTCATTTCACGTGCTGTTTAGTGTATTATTAGATATAAAAACAAATTGCAGTGTGATTTCCCCAGTGCAAATATTTTCTTCCTTCCTAGGCTTGTCATTTGTGTCTTTTTCAGTGATTGTCTCTCCCCTCAGCCGACATATAGACATATAGACCGAAGCGTCTCATTATCATTTCATACTGGAAGTGCACAATGCAAGCTGGCAGGTAAGTAATGTATAATAGGAGTAGGTCTGTGCTGGGCCAGCCTGTGGCCGAAACAAAATACAGTAAGCAACTGCCTTCGAAGGGCCACGTCCATTCCTGGGGGGGCGCCGTATTTTTGCGTTTATGAGGCTCCGAGGATATCAGTTTAGTGTTTAACACTAACCAGCTGCAGAGAAACCTGGACACCTTATCCTAGAGGCTGATCTATTATTATTATTATTCAGTTATGCCAATAACTACAATAAACCTGTAAATGTTTTCACTTTATCTTACTTATAATAGTTTAAAAATAATGAAAACAAAATACCCATCGCAAAGTGATGTCTGATGTTCATCCAAAAGTGCAAAACTCAAAGATTTATTATGATATATGACAAAGAAAAGCAGCAAATCCTCACATTTAAGGAGCTGGAACCAGAGAATTATTATTATTTTTTGCTTGAAAAATGACTGAAATAATTAATCAATTATCAAAAAAGTGTCAGATTTTTCGGTCGATTGGTTAATTTGAATTATCAGCTCTTCTTGAGTAGGTAGAACTGGGCGACAATTCAATTTGATAATTTATCGTCTTTCACTGGAATCGTATCGTGATGAAATCATCGAGATAACACAAACTAACTCAAATTTCTCAGAAAATCTGAATTGGTGCAGAAGTGTAGTTTTCTCTCAGAACACTTGAATTTCAATATGCTGAAAGGTTATTATAGAATTTTTGCCCAATGATGCCAAAAACTAGTTGCCTACTGAAGCTTTAATTAAGATGTAGAGAGAGGCCAAAGCTAAATCTGAGTTAGGCTGGTCCTACTGTCCTGTAGGTTTATAGAAGTAGGAAAGACAGTTAAGCTTCATGAGCACAAGGTGTTGAAAGACTCAAAGCAAAATATAAACACGAATGAGGAAACTAGTAATGAAGAATGATTATCCAACCAATGCTGTAAGATAAGAAGGGGAGGATGGAAAGAATTAGATGAAATTAAAGAGGTGGAGCGATGATGAAATGTGAGGGGAGAGAGAGGCGGAGGGACGCCGTCCAAGCACGGCCACATGCAGTGAAAAGCTTATCCGTCTTTGGAAATGTACTGACGAGAGGAACTGAGGGGTGGAGGGGGCGGCAGTTGTGGAGGTGTTGAGTGTGTGTGTGTGTGTGTGTGTGTGTGTGTGTGTGTGTGTGTGTGTGTGTGTGTGTGTGTGTGTGTGTGTGTGTGTGTGTGTGTGTGTGTGTGTGTGTGTGTCCAACAGACAGCAGTAGAATTAAAGAGCACCTAAACAGAACAGCCTGTCACCGCTGGAAAGCAACCCAAGTGTGCTTCTCATTTCAGAGGAATGGAGGGACGTTGGGTGGGGGAACTCTATTTATTCAGAAAAAAAAATAAGCAAATGAGTAATGGTATTAACGACGAGAGGAAAGGAGTGGAGTGGACAGAGAGGAGGTCATCGAGGGTGAAAGGGGGTGCAGGATGGGGGTGAAATACGAGCACATATTGGTTAAAAACCATGTTCCATAATCAAACATGCCAGAAGAGTCCAAATAAGCTTCCTAAGACCGGCAGATGAAGCTCGCAGCTCAAGCGTGGCGCTATCGTTTAAACTAATCAGATCCAGTTATTCAAGAGTAAGCACTTGTAAATAGCTTTTAGCTCCCTCCAATTTTACTGGCAGGAGGACACCACTTCTTGGCCTCTCCTTTTTTTTCTGAATTAAAACTAACTATAACCACTTGGATGCAAATGCACAATCCATTGACGAGAAGAATTAAACTCCCGTTTGAGGTTAAACAATTCCCAGGTCTTTCTGGGATGAGTGCAGAGAGGTCAGGATGTCAGGGGAAGGTCGCTTGCCTCTCATGTCCTTCGTAAGAAAAACAGCTGTGATGAGAAGTGACGGAGGTCTGAGCAGCTGTTCACGGAGCTAGTAGTTTAGAAACACCAGAGGCAAGTGAGGGGCCCCAATGTTAAAACTCAGCGGTGAACGATTGTCACCAACGGTTACAGTTGCCACACACTGGCGTCTGTTAGGCCTCAGGCCTCAGACAATGCTTTCTTGTTTGTCGTCGGGGGTCCAAAACCTCAACACGTCCAACCAAAACCATGTCCAGACAAAAGAAAGAGGATCACAAGACGAGCGACAATAACAGAGCTGTCATCATTTCTGGGATGCCTAAGAATCCTCCTCTGGTTACAGCTCTGTTTGTTATTTGAAAGCATCTTTCATCACGTACACGGACACATCAGAACTGCTGGAACTCGGTTGAGGAGGCAAAAAAATTGAAACTTACTCTACAACAAAGCATCTCTGTCTGATGGATTGTGTGTTTGCACATTTGAGAGAGGAGAGAAACAAAGGATAAACAATCATTAACCTCCTGTGACTGGACACAGCGATGCATTAAAATGACCATGGGGTTTGTGATTTAATAAAGTCACTGTGAGGGGCCACATGAAGGGGGGGGGCATCAGCAGGAGTCTTGACACCGCCTGCTCGGCAGAGTCCCCCGCTACGGATTAAAACAATATTACTCAGCGCATTATTTCATCTCACCAGATCAGCAGAGCAAACATACAGTATTACACACACAATGACTTTTAAGGTTAAACCACAGACTGTATATAAAGACAGAAGACATGACAGCTCCCGAAAAGTGAAGCCAAAACATCTGGATCGCCCCCTGGTGGCTGGTTGCAGTATAGATCATGATGCCCACCCCCTCTATCTTAGTGATTGGGACATGGGCCAAACTAGAAAGACAAAGTACACGTCAAATAACTTTTTACGAAAGATGATTTCGGTCATTTTAGGAAGTTCTTATCTCGCGGATGTATGTTCAAGTGTTAATTGTTCTGATAAGTTTTGTTTTAATTAGTTATTTGATGCTATAAAAAGAGGGTTAAAGCTATGATTGACTGCTGCTCTGAGTAAAGTAGTCGCGCAGCCGGGGGCTCGGGAAATGTACGAGAGAGGAGATGTAACTTTAACTTTACATAACCGTCACCGGTCTGTGTAATAACACATATGTGAATTTGATCATCAATGTAGTTATAGAGATATTATGGTTAGTTGTTGTGTCTTTCTAGCCAAACAGCTACCGTGGTGCTAACGTAGCAGCTAGGTATCTCATGCTAACAAGCTGCGGCCATGCTCAGCTCGTTATTGGCTCGGGTGGATGTGTGGGCGGGACCTCGATACCGCGATGCAGCTCCCGTATCCACGATATTTTGGCTTCACTTTTGTACAGTGGGAGGAAGTGGAGACGCGTCGTCCATCTATATATACAGTCTATGTTTTAAACAGAGATGATTGTTTGTGATATGCTGTAAAAAGTAATGCAGTACTGAGTTCAGGTCAGGTAAAAGCAGATGCTGAGTCTGGCGTGCTATTAAGGCATCATTTCCTGTTTATTTATTTAAGTGCAGCTGCTCCCTGCTGTTGTGGATATATATTGAAGACAAAAATCCAAAATGCCATTAAAAAACTATAGTTGCAATTACAGCTTTTAAATCCAGATGTAAATATTTTAATAAGAGCCATACGAGGCATCTGGAGCTGATCTCAACAACTAAAACAAGACAAAACAATCTCTCGTGCACTTCTTCTTTCAACGGGAGGCAAATTATCTGGACATAGAAACCATCATCTACTATTTCCTCTCTCCCCCTCCCAGTTATTCCTCCATTTCTCATTGTTCCCCAGACATACAGCAACATTTAAGAGTCAAAAACCCGCAGCACAAACAAAACAGCAGAAGCGTGACGTCCACAACTTAAGAGCAGCGCACTGACGAGGGGAGAAAGCCAGCCGAGGCCTTCGGGGGCCAAGCATCTATCCCCCCTTAAGACACCAGCAGACATTCATCAAACATTGCTGTGTACACATCCTGCGCTAACTTCCAAACTCTACTTGCATCACGACTGGCTGCGCTGCTGCGGTGTATATACACATCTGCAGATTCCACGTTGTTTGTGGCTGGAGCTCCTGTGTAATCTCAAACTGAGCTGAGCTACGCTGTAAGGTGGGTGGGCACATTACGGGTACGGGCAAGCGAGGAGAAGAGAAACATTCCACTCATTTCATTAGCTCTACCAACACCAATGCAAATAGGTATACCTCACATATTGGGAAATAAAGTAACACCAAGTATTGTATAGGTTGGCACTTAGGTGTGGGATACTGTATGTTATTCAAATGGTTTCTTTCTACACCGTTGGAGCACTGTGTGTGTGTGTGTGTGTGTGTGTGTGTGTGTGTGTGTGTGTGTGTGTGTGTGTGTGTGTGGTGAGTGGAGGGTGGCGACAGGCACGGATTATGTGCCTGTAATCCTTTTCATCACAGTAGGTGCTCATGGTGTGTATGTTGTAGACAGCATGATTTACATACGTCTCTAACAGGATGGGAAACCCTCCCCCATGTGTCAACGGGTGGATTAGATGCTACAAATACGTTTTTGTAAGTTTTCCTGCCGTGTTTCCATGCACAAAAGTTGGAATAATATCACAAAAAGCTTTGAAACGATGACGTAACGGACTAACAGACGTGTTAAATGATCACATTAAACTACGTGTGTGCGCGTGTGTGCGTGCCGTCCTAATGTGTTCTGGCACAAAGGTTGACTTCAGTAACCCACGTCCGTCACACTAATTCCATTTCCCCCCCAAACACACATCCACACCCAGCCCAAACACAAGCGTCCACTGGCAGATCGTAATAATGGCCGTCTCAAACATCCTGCTGCCACAGGGCGGAGGCCACCTGACCTCTGACCCCTGCGCGTGAACTCTAACTCTACACAAATGGACCGTCAACTTCCGGCCAACAAACACCTGTTTGTTTCTAACCGCTAATAACACTCAGAGGGAGGGATGTGAGTCATTACGCTCAAACACGCTAAATGTTGATCTGCTAATCCCGTCCGTTGGGAGGGTCTGGACAGTCACAAGTGTCTGGCTGCTGATTAGTAGTGAGCTGGTGAATGAGTAGCAGACCAGGATAAGGCTGATTTTTACAGACTGTTGTCTGGTAATTAGAGTGCTGGTTTACATATCCTGAGCAGTCGGGGCAGAACAGGGACAAAGACACACAGACGCCCCCTTTAGAGATCTGAAGTCAACAGTGTTAGAAGCCTTTTTACAAGAACATTTGTCTCTGAAGTAAACTTTGACACGCCAGCTTGTGCAAACTCAAACATGCTTGAAATAAACAGTATTAATGAACAAGGTAGATCCTGTTGATGATGAAGATTACAGAACACTGAAAGTTTGAAATATTGCAAAAATAAGAACGTATAAAATTTCCGACAATTTGCAAGCAGTAAAATGCGGTAATTCGCATTCGAATTTTCCGTTGCGAAATCCGTTCCATTTTCGTCAATGAGGCTCAATTACTTTCCTCCGATATAATGCCGTGTCCACTCCACTCCACACAATAAAAACACAGACAGAGAATGTCTAAGAGGCTTATGTTAACTACACAATACGTAAACTAATCGGACCCAAAATGTGATGCTAACACTGACGCTAGCTGTTGTGGCTAGCCCCGTTCTGTGACCAACACATAACATTAGCAAGTGCATATCAGCTACATTACTATCTTCATCGTATCCCAGCTGCGGGGCGATCTCAAGCCATATATTGTCCTTTATTTGGTTGTTGAGGTAGTAGTGTTTGTCGTACATTATTGGATGTTGAGAAGGGACCAATAGACACCAATAGTCCGAAAAATGTCCAGTTGGACCGAAAAAAAAGCCCATTTGTCCGACAGTGCGTTACCCCGAAAACAAACGTGCATTGTTCCAAGGCCCCGAAAATGCTTACTCTCCGTGCAACAAACAGAAGCACATGGCTAATTATTATGCAGAATGACGACGATCAGTTGAAATAAAAGGTTTTTCCTTGGTCAAGCATTGTGTTTCTGCAGGCAGAAATCCGCTGAAATCGAGGTCCGTCTGAATATTTTCCCCCCGGTACAAATGTTCCGTGAGGGTATGCAAGCATTCATAAGAACCCACAAAATAAATTTACGTGCACATTTTTTGGATGAAAATCTGTGCTTAGTGTGAAACAGCTTTTATTGTGTAATTCTTGTAGTTCTGTGTGATTTCATTATGTCAAATAAACTCTACTAATTATACATGTTTGCTTTTTGTTTATCTCCCCCACAGCTCAGCTCACGAGTCGAATGCTTTTCGATAACCGAAACTGTTTTCAGAAGTGTAACTGTTTGCAGCTGCATTGCCAAGCAACAACACCACATCTGTCACATAAAAAGTAAGAAATGGTCATTGCAAAGGATTTGCAATCTGACGCAAGTCCACGCAAGTTGATTTTCACGCTGGACTGATCGACTCAATGCTATGTTTTGGTAAATGATAGGCGGTAATTTAAAGTATACACAATTTGTATTTCATGAGCTAAAACATGCAAAACCACCAGTATGGGCCTATAAGTATATGGCCTCAGCTCTTCACTGCCTCAGTATGTGGACCCGAAACCACAGCCGACCTCTGTCTGGTCCAGTTGTAGTGACGGAGGCAAACGGCCACTTACAGCCCACAGCTCTCCGGGGCCTGGCCAGGGTCGGAGAGGGCATTCCTTGGAGAGACAGAGGGTGCTGCGCCGGGCTGGGTGGTGCGATGGTCACAACAGCGCAGTGAGAAACTAGCCACCGCACAAGACAAACATAAACAGGGACACCCGCTGGGCAGGCTGACGCCGCGTGCCTGTGTGGGTGCCGGCCAGCCCAGGCTGTGGCCTAGGGGGGGGTGTGGGCATGGCGGCTGTGCACCCCGGTGGGCACCCCGAGTCGATGGGTTCACCCCAGTGGAAAGTCTGCATCAGCCCGCACAGAGACCGCTGTGGCGGAGAGAAGGTAGCGATTCACCAGAACCCCCCCTCACTAATGTAGCCATCACTTCCCAAGCGACCACAAGCTAAATGTATCCTCCATGCACAGCAGAAAATAGCATAGCTGTGGGGAGGGCGAGAGGCGAGAGGCGAGGGAGAGGAGTGGGGGGGAGGCTGATACAAAGACATAAAAGTAGAGGGTTGAGATGGAGGACGGAGAAGTGATGAATGGACAAAATAGGAGTTATTATGGTGTGACCAAAGAGGGAAACAACTTCATAAAACAAAGGAATGTATATCGAAAGCAAGATAAGACGTGAAGACAAGTGAAGGGGGATCTAAAAGATGGATGGAGCACTCCTGAAAAAGAGTAAACGACAGCAGACAGATGAAGAGAAGAGGGAGGGGGGGGGGTCTCCAGTTCAACCACCACATATTTTCCCTCGAAAAGGGATATAATTTACACAAACCCACTAAAAGGTCAGGAGCAGAACACGCGGTGCCAACTCCATCCCGGCAGCCAACACATTTTTTTCTTCCTCTTTCCTTTTCTGTCCGTCTCTCTTTCACTCTCTATGTCGGTCGGTCTCTCTTTCTGTCTCTCTTTCCATCTATTTTTATGGGCTCCAATCACTGTGGACTTTATGTTGGGAGATGCTCGTGTGTGTTTGTTATTCAAAGGCCGTGTGTCTTTTAGCAGTCTTGGTTTCTGCAGCGTGTGGTTGGCAGGAAGTGGTGTTCCACTCCAATTTCAACGTCGTCTCGCATCCCCCCATCGCCGTTACGGTCAAAACACAGAGAGAGGAAGGGAAGGGGAAAAAAAAAACAGCAAAGGTGGAATGGGCACGACATATAGGCCGGGGAAAGGAAGGATTCAAGACATAAAGGCTTTGGGACCAGGGGTGCAGGTAAAAGTGGTCAGATCATCAGTGTTCTTCACTCAGATACCACTTGCCTGTTAATGTTATCTCCAGTATAGCTGTTTTCATTCACATATTTTTATGCGTATTCTTAAGTATCGCATTAGAAAAGCTCGATGGAAACAGCTAAATTTCCTCAATTGCGAAAAAATGGTTTTATGCTCACTTGAGGTGTTTTTTGCCTTTACTGAAAAAGAGTTGATGAGCTACATGGGTTATGGAAACGCCTTTACCGAATAAATTCTGATGTAGCAAACATGACTGATCCGCTGTTTCCGGCATCTTCTCGGATCCCATAACATGAGAATGATTGTCTTCCTCTCCGGACAGCAGGAAACATGACCAATACTAGCTGATGTGACAGGAGAATTACAACTTGCCTAATTGAAAGAAATTCCTGAAAGGCCGCTCTCCATTTTTCTCCTGTAGATGGTTAGACGGACAAGCTGACTTGTTTTGTTTCCGGTTTGCTAACTCTACTTCTTCTTCTACTCTGCTTACTGGAAGATTACAGCCATGCGGAGCCTATAGATCCAACTTTGGATCAAACTACACTGTAGCCGAATTTATTCGCTCCAAACCAGTTGATGATAAACTGCCAAATTTCTTTGTTTGCGACGTTTCAAAAGATCGCTTAAAATCAGCTTGACAATTGTATGGAAACATGGCTGTTGACAGCAATCACATTTTTTTCACTGAGAAAGGAGAAAGCTGGGAGTGAAAAATAAAAACCTGGAGACCAACACTATCCCAGGACAAAGCTGCTCAAGAAAACACTGTGGAGACACGACCTCTTCCTCTAACGAACACTCAACAGAGCAGCAGACTGTCATTTCTGAAGGTTGGACGAGGTCAGATCAAAGTGTCAAGACATCTGTTGACAAAAGACTGGTGTTGAAGTTTAGAAGACACAAATGACTGAATTTGCAGCATGTGTTTATGCGCGTGTCTTAGTTTGCACAGTAGTTGACCGCGGAGACAGTGCGCAGCCTGCCAGCTCGCAGCTGCGAGTCCCCGCAGTGGCGGTGGACCGTGGAAGCACCACGATGTGTGGGGAACAGTTAAGAATAATACAGGCCACCTCACCAGCGCACGTGCGTATGAATTTCTATCGCCATCCGTCCGTCGAGCCAGCAGTCCAGTGCTAATGAAAGGTTTGCTCCTCTAGAGCGCCACCCAGGCAGGTCGGAGTGAAAGACCCAGCAGCTCCCCAGCTTTGTCCCTTTGGCCTCCGAGGAACAAGTGGTCCCTTAAATATTTCCCTGCAACTGGGCCTCCCTCTTTTCTCCGGGCTGGCCTTTTGGTCAAACATGTTTGTCTAAAGGTGCTTTGTGAAGGAGTTGCTCTTTCAGTCTCACTCCAAGACCCAATCCACACAGCTGGCTTAGAAAGAAACCCACTGCAAAGGAAAAACTGCAGGATACAGTAAACATGTAGGTAGAAAACTGAGCAGGCTTTACAATGCCTGCTTTTCAGTTTCAAAACACTCCCTCTACTTCCTGGTTTGGAAGGAAACTAGAAGCTAAAGCGAGAAACTGAACTGAACTGAAGAGCAACAGAAGAAGTGGAATAAACACTATTTGTTTTAAAGTCTACTATCTTGTTAAAGTATCACCTGCACCGTGCCTGAACGCATGGCTAAACAGAGACATGGGTGATTAAGTTCATGTCACTCCACCTGTCACATCCTGCTGAGTGATGATGAATACTGTTTGGCGATGGTCTGCGTGTGCTGAAAAAGGTAAAGAAAATGGCAGACGCGTCCAGGCATGTATGCGTGTACGACAACGTGGCACATACTATGAGAATGCATGTATGTGTGTGTGTGTGTGTGTGACTGACCTATCCAGCTTTCTGCTAGGAATGCAGCCTCTCCAGCTCATGGTTGGGCAGCTGTGTGAGAGACACCTGTGCCCCAAATGCCCTCAACACACACACAGTCAAAGTAAATTGGAAGAGTGCCCCTATTGGGGTTAATGGCGTTGCCAAATCTCTCCCTGTGTCCCCCATACACACATTTCAATGGACAATGCAGGACAGGAACTACTTTAAGGTGGCTTTCACAATGGAATCAATGGATGAGGAAATGCACAGACTTCATGGGAGATGGCACACCACATCATCCATGTAGGTCTGTTTGCCTGCACCAGTGATTGCAGAAACAAACACACAATTTAACAAATGGAAATGGCAGGTTAACATGCTACATAGGGCTGTGCAATTAATTGAATTTCAATTATGAAAACAAGATAATCAACAAAAAACGAATATTGTGCCGCATTCCGTTTCGCAATGACGCTCTCGTTTTGTCTTGTGTTATAAATCCAGCGCACCCCTTTCCTTTACAGCGGTGTCTACCCGGCGCTGGCCCTCGTATTTCCTCCATGGTGGTGCTCCGTGACTGGCTCTAGGTTGGCTTGGAAGGGCCCGGGGTGAAGGTGGCGCTTTACAGCACTTGTCACCCGGACCTCGCCGCTTAGTACTTGCCGTGCCCTCTCTCCCTGCTGCTCCCAGCGCGACTGTCAACCGGTACAGACTGACCTCAGTGCGGCGATGTCGCCAACCCACTCGACCCATCTTTTTTTGGTGTCATCACCGTTCATATCTATACAACCAATGTGGTAAAGATTAAATTGTTTAATAAAGCCCAAACTTGTTGCACAAAGTTCTTATAGCCTGTTAATTTAGCTCTCAAAGTGCACCAGATTGATGCATTTAACTTTAAAAATGTAGGCTACAAAACTTTCTTTCTAAATGCATGTTTCTAAAAGTCATTGAGTAGTTGTGTTAAACGTGAGCATGGCTCACAAACCCCCGCTCACTGCTTGACCCCTACTGAAGTAGGGGAGTAGTCAAATGCTCAATGTGCAGCTGTAAGTTGAAGAAAATCAAAGTTTTTGGCCAAAATTTCAAACATTTTGGGCACCCTGGACTTCTAATCCCCAAAAAGCACAGCTAGACCACACTGTCAACCATCATACCAAATTTGAAGTTCCTAAGTTAAGTAGTTTCCGAGTTCTGCTCCGGGGAACAGAAGTGTACGGACTCGTGAACGGACAGAAGGACGAACACTGAGCGCTATATAACCCCGACTATGTTGTCGGATTCTTCTTGTTATGATTCTTGCCATGATCGAACAGCACTAAAGCTAAATGAGTCTTGTAGTGTACCAAGGAAGTTTCTCTAAATCAACAATCACGATGACGTCTGCTTTCCTCATCTTTTGTGGCCAGATGAAAAAAGTATCAGACAAAAGAGGCACAATAGAGGGCTCCCAACTCTTACAAGACTCTACCTCCCACTTGTCCCCCCCAACTCTTCAGTCCCCTGCCACCGCAGCCTCGCACAAAGCTTTCATACAATAGCTGACTGACTAATTGACCTCGGTGAAATAACGTTAGCCGGCTTCAAACAGAGCGCATTCAGTTGATGTTAGAGCAGGAAAGTCCACAGAGGTCTCCTCAAGAGCACACGGACTAAAGACCGACTGGTGTTCCCCTTGAGGGTCCTCCACCTTTTCTTCTCTTCTCCCACTCTAACTTGCTTTGCACAATGGAGAAATTATTTCCCTGGCCACCATCACCTCCTCAACTCTCCCACCAATTACATTTTGATGAAATGTTTTTAATCTGCTTAGGCCGAGTGCACTTGCACACACAACCTTTGGCAGGAAAACAGGGAGGCCGTGCAGGTGCAGAGCAGCTCTTGTTGTCATAACATTTCCATAGAGACGAGAGAAATCTCCTCTCTGTTGTCCACACACTGTGCAACACATAGACACATCTAGTACATACAAGTACAACACACCAACCTGCGTGTCTCAACCTCTGGTGCATCAACACAATTGAAACACAGTGAGGCTGTAGAGCATCCAGTCATATGACCAGTTATGTAATGAAAACACTTGTACACACACACACACACACCGACGGCATGCCTCAGCACTTTTCCCATTAAACTAAGCGTGGCATATTACTGCCGCCTCACTGACACTGACATGTTTCCACAGTGCGGGCAGACAAATGGGGCCACATGGGAAGTGACATCAGCCAGGAGCACATGTGGCCCACCTGCCACCGACCAATCACAGGAGCCTCTTCGTTGAAGACTTTCCTTCTGTTTTCTCGAGTTTCCTTTTCAGACGGCTGACCTGGTCTGCCCATGACGGCCAAGATCACTGGTTTCTATCATGGAAACATGATCATAAAAGAGAATACAATGAGCAGACAATCCACCTCGCCTGCTCTCTCTATTAAACGATAGGAAAAGTCGGCTCACTCAAACTCGCTTTAAAAAAAAAAAAGAAGAAGGATTTGCTGTTGTGCCAGATGTGGATGAGTGCTCTGCTGATGTTGCACAGACCATTTATACATGAGAAAAACCATTGGCTGAGATATTATAAGATTAGCTTTGGCATCACTCTTGGCAGTGAAATGTTGTTTCTGTTTTTGGCTGAATTTGAAATGAAACAATGACTGTGGCGTTCAAGATCCAAACATAATGGGATAATTGGCTGCTCAATCGTTTCTTGAGCAGGTGCACTTTATCATTGATTCATGCCATTGACCGTGTATAAGAAGTGGACGTAGTCACCGTGACGTCACCTATTGATTTGTGGACTGCCTTTTTGAAGCGTTGAGTTCGTCAATTTTGCCGTCGCCATCTTGGTTCTTTGCAACCAGATGTGACACGAGAAAGTGGAGCTAAGTACAACCGAATGCAGAATAAGACATTTTTAGGCGACCAAAAAGGTTATAATTAACTTTAACAAACTGAAAACACACTGTGAAAGTTGTAAGATGAAAACACAAACAACACCCAGACCGGACAACGCCGTGGTAGCGACCGGTCAGTCACAGGGTAACCACGCCCTAAAGCATCCCCTGCTTTATGGTCTGTTTGACTCTAGATGGGACCATAATTTACTAAATGAACATCATGCTGTATTGAAGAAGACTTGAAACTAGCGATTGAGACCATAAACTCATGTTTACAATGTTTACTGAGGTAATAAATCAAGTGCGAAGTAGGCTCATTTTCTCATAGACTTCTATACAATCAGACTTCTTTTTGCAACCAGAGGAGTCGCCCCCTGCTGGCTGTTAGAAAGAATGCAAGTTTAAGGCACTTCGGCATTGGCTTCACTTTTCAGAGCCGGATGTTTCTCACTGTTTCATGCACAAATTTGGATAACAACAGAAGAATAATTGGAATGGTGAAAACACCCTTTAAACCTGCCCAACCAATCAACACTCTCCAGGATGTAGATGTTACAAAAACTATTCTCAAGAGAGCATAATCTCAAGAGGGTTTTCCACAATATGCAAATCTCCAGTTAAGTCTAAAGCTTACAGTAGAAAGGGAAGTACTGCACAAGTACAGTAAGAAATCTACAGAGTTCTGCAGCAAAGTGTTGTGGACAGATGAGGCGAAGATCGACATGTACAGCACCAGAGGGATGGGAAGATTATAGCATGGAGGGGTAAAAAAAGGAACATCTCAAGATCCAACAAATACCACCTCATTTGTAAAACATGGGGGGAGGTGGCGTTTCACCTTGGTCACCTCTGACAGCAGTCGCAAGATGGATGCAGAAACATCTAGCCTGCTCAGACGTAAGCGAATGCATAGAAACTCATTGGACAATACAACATCATGCAGCAGGTCAATAATCTGAAATCCAACACAAAAATGCGGCAATTTTATTTCAATTATGTTTGGCCCACTAAAATTGAGTATAAAAATGTCCACAATATCCACATAGTTCGTCTGATGTGGATGTAAACGACTTCAAATTATTGCAATCTGCTAGAGTCCAGAGCCAACACATCATAAAATGTGTCCAATACTTATGGATTGCTGTGGGGGCTACAACCACTTTTGATCAAATGGATGTTGACATGTTAGAATTACCGCAAGTTTTATCTTGTTTTTTATCTTGTTTTTTATCTCGGACTGTGTAATATAACACGGCGCTATCCATCTCCGTACATATGAATTATGTGGGCAAGAGCAACTCCTGCCTGTCTGTGCGCATCAATAACACAGTCTCTCCATCACTCCCTTTGTACCTTTATTATTCTGTGTAAGGCTACGAGGTGTGCAGTGACGTGCTGCCAATCCGCAGCAGTCCCAGAGGCAGCAGTGGAGGCCAGGCTGCAGGGTGGAGGGTGAGGGGTGGGCGGGGTGCAGGGGCAGAGGAAACCATCTACTAATGAGAAACACACTTCTCTCCATCGCTCAAATTGCTCTTTCTACCACAGCAGAGAGAGAGGTGGCAGGCGTCCAGGAGGTGACTGGCGTCCAGAAGCGAGGCATGATTTAAAAACGGGAGCTCTGCCGCGCCGCCACGGTTCCTGACTCTCGTGAAAGGGACAATCATGAGTCTTATAAAACACATGCATGTGTTGAAAGAGAGTCGGGGTGGAAGAAGAGGGGGGGTGTATAGGAACGCATAAAACAGAAAAACACTACGACATTGTACACAAATTGAATAAGTAGCGGAAATTAAAAGCAAAAAGATTGAATGGCGACACCGGAAGACTTGGAAAACAGTAGAGAAGTAAAACTATATAACAAATGGGGCACTAAGGCAACGTTATGGATTTTCACCATAGACTGTATATAAGAGGTGGACAAAGTCACCGTGATGTCACCCATTGGTTTGTGGACTGGCGTTTTTGAAGTCATTTTGGTTGTTGCCATCTTGGTTCTTTGCAACCCGAAGTGACACGAGACATAAGACATTTTTAGGCAATCAAAAAGGTTATTATTAACTTTCATGAACTGAAAACACAAACAACTCCCAGACCGGACAACGCCGTGGTAGCGACCTGTCAATCACAAGGTAGCCACGCCCTAAAGCATCCCCTGCTTTATGGTCTATTTGATTCTAAATGGGGCCATAATTTACTTGAAAGAAGACTTGAAACTAGAGATTGAGACCATAAACAATGTTTACTGAGGTAATAAATCAAGTGAGATGTAGGCTGATTTTCTCATAAACTTCTATACAATCGGACTTCTTTTTGCAACCAGAGGAGTCGCCCCCTGGCTTCACTTCTCAGACCCCGGAGGTTGCCCACTGACTTTTACACAAGCTACCCCTAGTTTGGAAGATCTTCTTGAACCTGCCGTTGCAGCTCCTCCAGAAATAGCATCCCATTGCGTTGATATTTAATAGCAGTGTGTTTATTCATCTCCTAGCATTATATGCGTGTATTGTGAATAATAGCCCGTGCTGTTTCCACTTTGGCCCCGCATCTTCTGCCAACACAGCCTTATTCACATCTCTATCAGACACTCAGTTACTTGATATCTACACCACAGAGCAGTGGAGAGAAAAGTGCTGAAGTGGACTTGGGAAGGCCCAAAGTAGATTTTTGGTAGGGCAAAGATCCCAAAATGCTATTGCCAGTGCATTTTTAATAAATGGGGAAAAAAGATATCTTTCCAGATGTTGGAAAAAAATATATATATCTGCAGCTGCAAGTGCAACTGCGCTGCTGTTTTTATAAAGGATGGAAAGTGAAGTCTGACACTGTCTCAAAAAATCCAAAGCTGAGGCAGAGCGAGGATCCAGAAAGCCATCCAGTTTTGAGTCATTTGTGCAATTACCTTAACAGCATTAAGACGCGCTCAACTGCCACGTAAAGCAGAGAACCCTCCCTTGATAAATCATCTCCAGTTTAGTCCGCATGATTTTATAATCCAAACCATAAAAGAAAAATAAAGGTGAATGGAAGAAGAGAAGGGGGGAGGAGGTCGTGAGGAAGGAGGTAGCTGAAGGTGGGAGGGAATTTTTTCTGTTTTTCCTTCTGTGGTGAGTTCACACAAAAGGGTCCTTCTGATCCCTGGAGTGCTGAGCACATACCTGCGGGATGAAATCAAAACCCTCTGTGAATTATATTAAACATCCCCCTGCCAAACGCTCCACATACTTCCATGTGTTTTTTACCAGTTCTGAGGCTCCATTAGGCTTTGCTCTAAAAAAAAAAAAACACTTAATTAGAATCCCAGACACCAGCACCTTCAAAAACTCCCTCCATCCATTTAGTCTGTGCACGACAGAGAGAAAGAAGAGTGAGGGACAGAGGAGTTGGGGGACAAATGGTGACAGACAGAAGGTCTAATAGGCGCCCACATAAGGATAAAAAAAGGATTCATTGAAGGATAGCGGCTGTATTTTTGACAGGTTAGTAGGACACAGGAATAAAAGGAGTTTTTGTTGATCACAGGGCATGAAAGAGGCTTCAATGAGGTGTTATGGAGTAAAAGAAGGTTGCCACATGAGCGTCCGTGAAAAGCCCGATAGAGACGATATCTAAAAAAATATATAAAAAATAAGAGGGGATTTCAGAGCTCCCTCCTCCTCCTCCTTTTTCATCCTCTCTTCCTGGTCAAACTCCCCCCTCCACTGAATCACAAACCCCAAATGACTAACAGATTCCAGACACCATGTTTCAACTGTCAGAACGCAGCGTTCAGGTTCTTTGACAGAGCGTGTGCGGTCACATCTTTTTAACCCTCCCCCTCAAGGCCATCCCGGAGATGAGGGAGGGGGAGGGCGCCGCACCAGCTGAACTGTCGACTTGACCCTGAAGATCACCTGAATGTTGTAGTTTTGCCTCTCCCTACATGACTCTCTGAGCTGGACCCAAACAACAAAGCTTCGCTCTTAGACGGGGGGAACTTTGAGAAAGAAGCGAGGTCAAACGATTGTTGAAACATTCTGTGGCGTTTTTTTTTTTCTTCTTCTTTTTGGTCTGGTTTGGTTAGCGGTGCTGCAGCTGCACCTAATCCCCACAGGAAAGCCTTCATCTGGGACTGATTTTAGAGCGCCTGGGCCAGGGTGGGAGAAAAAGGAGGAGGGGAGAGGGGGGACTGTTCTGTAAAAAGGCTGGTTCCCTTCTGGGGCGCAGGCCTCTTCTCAATCCATCTGATTAAAGGGAGTTGGGCTCAATTACACCCAATGACTGGGCCCTGCTCCCAGGCACGACCCTGCTAGGAAAACAGGAATAGATTGTGGAGAGTCAATAGAGGGTGTGTGAGTACGTGCAGCACACCTGGGGCACTCCCTTGCATCCACCGCAAAACTTCTCTAACAGCACAGTCTGTCAGCAGTTCTCGCCTCAGAGGGCGAGTTCTTTGTGTAACCCGTGACCGGGTTGGGAAAACAGAGGGGTCGGCTCTCCGGGGACATGTCCTCTCCAATCGGCAGGATGGATACTGGTAGGCACCGGTTCACTGCGATCTGTTCTAATCAGCCTCACGCCAGGGAAAAAAGACAGAGCAGCCATGATGAAGAGTAATAGAAGATGTATGCGCCTACGTGTCCATTCGTATGTGCTTGGGCAGAACATCGGTAGTGACTGAGGACAATTACAGGGGTTAAGGCCAGAGCCGTCTCCGAGATTCAAGTTTAGTCATGCCGAATTCTAACCAACTGACCCTCGGAGAGCCCTTTATGACACGATTACGAGCTACTTTACGGGCACGCATCATCAAGACTTTGCTGCATTTAATGCTGAGTGCGGTGAATCTGTGTGTAAAGCGCATGGATAATTATCATGACGTCTCGAGCATTTACACGGCAAGCTGGTTGCAATCGTGCCCAGTTGTAAAGTTCACTGATTGCAGCTGGGCTTAGAGGCCCAATTAAAGTCATTATTATAATTCGGGTTTATAGAGGGGAAGAGTACGAGGGAGAGAGCGGTACACAGAGATCCACGTTGTTCTCCAAAATGTCCAGATCTGTATGGAAAACAGGCGCGCTGTAATAGCTGCCTCTGCACAAGTTTAAAAACACCCCTCTCAGGCTCATCGCCCTCCGTCCCTCAATTTTTCAGTCTCCATTTCAAACCCCAACCAAAAAGCAAACATTCCCCCTCCATTATTCTCCATCCAAATTATATTCCACCCACAACCCCCTTTTCACTGGCTCGTACTCCCGGGCCTCTTTATGTTGTGACACTCCAAAGAAAACAGTCCTACCGAATGTCGTGGACGAGCACAGCTAACCTGATACAAGCCAGCCCGCTGCTCCGATTACCATGTTTACCGCAGGGCTTTTAATTAAAGACAGGCAGAAAAAAAAAAGAACAAATCCATCTTTATATGCACCTCTGGCCTGAAATGACAGGGAGGAAATGCCCCATTTTGGATGTTTGACTTTGAGCTTCCTCAGCTGGCACGGTTCAATCTATCAAGTGCAGAGGAAAATGTACACAACGTCCCCTTTCCATTATTGCATATTGTCATAGCTGCTTTGTTATACATAAGAGACATGCACTGAGACAATGCTGAACTAAAAACAAAATTATCCACAGAAAACGCACCACGATAACGAAGCAGAAACAAACAATTAAAACCATGAAGGCCAAAGGGAACTTGAGGCCAGCCCGACGCTGAAAGCTGAATGAAACTTCACTGCAAAGGGAGATAAATAGTGGCTAGAAGGAGTGGAAGGAGGCCCAGACACGAGCCTCTATCCCCCAGTTGTATTATAAAATATTGAGATACAGTACGACTGAGTAAACAGCCAGCAATAACAAACGTTTTGACCTTGCACATTACCTAGAAGCCGGCCAGCTTTTTCTGTTATCAGCGTTCGCTGATTGCACACTACGTCAAGGAGCTATTTAGCTTCATAAAGTGTTTGGCCGGCGCTTAGATGAATACGACCGAATAAGAAGTAGCGATTACATTTTCCCCTCAATTTAACTCCTGAAGCCTTGTTTGTTCTTGACAGTGTTCTGGATTCTGGTTTCCCCACTGTGAAGATTAGCAGACAAGAATGGAGCCTCGGCCCGTAACAGCAGCTTTGGTCAAAAGCCCAGACGGGACCTCGGTCAATGCTGCAGCTACATTTAAACAGGGCAAGAAGCTAGGAGGAGGCGGGGGAAGGATAAAGATCGTGATGTAGGGATGAGGTGGTGTATAAAAAGCTGTTCATAAACATAAAAAGGGAACTTTGCACGCCCTTTTAACTAGGGCTGTCAAAGTTAACGCGATAACGCGTCAACGCAAATTCATTTTTACACCACTAATTTCTTTAATTTTGGCGAGGAAAAACTGGCATGCCCATTTTCAAAGGGGTCCCTTGACCTCTGACCTCAAGATCAGTGAATGTAAATGGATTCTATGGGTACCCACGAGTCTCCCCTTTACAGACATGCCCACTTTATGATAATCACATGCCGTTTGGGGCAAGTCCTAGTCAAGTCAGCACACTGACACACTGACAGCTGTTGTTGCTGTTGGCCTTGAGTTTGCCATGGTATGATTTGAGAATATCGTTTTATGCTAAATGCAGTACCTGTTAGACACACTCTGTCAGTCATTTTGAAGGAGACCGATGCAGCAGACACTTACTCAAGTGCTCGGGTCTATTTTCGTTTATATAATCTGTTGTTTTTCTCCAGATGACATTTGATCCTGCGATCCTCGCGTGATCTCGTGACATCACAAGATTCCAGTTGTCGTGCAAGGTTAGTAACATCAAACATCATAGCACTATTTTGAGAGGGCACATACATACACTGAGATGGTGCATATCTTTCCAAATGAAATTAAGTATTGACTGAGTTCATCTTTGCATGTAATCAATACAGTATCACAAAACATAAAGATGCTATACTTGATATTTTTGATATTTCTTACACCCCTAATTTATTTCAGATTAAACTCAGTGTGATGGAAATGGGATAAAACACTAAAGTTGCTACACCAACATCTCAAGTTTTGACGTATCTTTCAGGCTCAACAAGGACAATTAGGGGGGAAAAGAAGAATCAGGGTTATAGAAGGGTGAAGGAAATATCGTGGCAAAGAAGATGAAATGAGAGCGAAGGGGAAAAGCCAGAATGGCAGCAAAAGGGCAAGGTCTCATGTGTCATCTGATCGCCTACCTGTTTTATATCAGAGCTGGTCTAAAGGCATCTGGAGGGGATGTGGCCTTGGGAGTGATCGCTCTCTGACACACCATCCCGGCACATGATAGCATGATTGAAGTGATTTAATACAGGACACACTGCAGATGGGTCGACGCCACACACCCCAGCAATTATGTTCAATGAAAATAATCACACTAACTGGTATCAAAATACAGGAAACTAGAGGGCTTTTCTCAAATTCAAAGCTAATGCATCTAATAAATCCAATATGGTGGGTTGAGTCAAGAAAGCGCGGACAGACACTTAGACAACCAGACAGTGGCTGAGGAGGAAGACTTAACAGCTTGACACCAGATGAGTAGGACACTTTGGTAGAAATCCTCACATCGCTGGTACATTCTCTTCGAGTTGCGCCATCGTCACGACCACAGAACGGCGGCTAAACTTCAACATTCCTCTGTATACGAGCAGAGACACCAGGGAGACCAAACCTTGCAATAAAATTGACTAATTAACACTATCTTCTGTGGTTTTAGCAGACACACAGTTCCTGATGTGCTGTGTTTTCTTGCATTAGTATGACAAAACAAAATACATGTTTGGTAATAGGAAGCAAAAGAAATGTGGCATCAGATATCCTCCATGTCCATGAAAAGTACGCTGGCACAAAACAATGCGACGAATTCCAGAGAGGCACTCAGACAGGCAACTATCTGTCTCACTCAAATGAAGGAGGAAGTGGAGGAAATGGAGATGAGTGGCGCGCACGAGGGCAGAGGGAGGAGGGAGAGTGTTATTTAGGACCCCGCTGTGTCAACTCCTAAACGTCTATCACACACACACACACACAGATTCCAAAGGGAAGGAAAAAACAATCACATTCCTCAAGAGGCCGCTTAAAAAAAAACCTGTTCATACTATTTACATAAAGTTATATTGTACTGTATATCTTCACACTTTCTGGTCCTTGCTGCAACCAAACATGGGCACATACAGACTCTAAAGCTGGGCATACACTGTACTATTTTAGAAATGCTGTGTAATTCCTACTCCTACTGTACGAGGAGATCGTGAAATTCAGTCCGACTCTAAAATGAGTCCTGCGGCTGAAAATACAGGCCAGAAACGGGCTAAAATTGTCCAGTGTATGCCCAGCTTTAAATACCTGTGCCACAGATGTGGAATCGGTGCTGCCACAGAGAGCTCCGTGCAGCTACCTCTCTGCCTTTTTACAGTAATAATGATGATAATAAATGTATTTAATCCACCACAGCGTGCTGAATCGCCTGGCAGAGTCCGGCCTGCTCCAGTTTGGAATGACTTGGCCAACAAGGCTGTTTATAATAGCCCTAAAATGCATGAGTTGGATCTGACAAAGGAACCTTCACTCCCACCCTCTCTCTCTCTCCCCCTCTTTCCTCCTCCATCCTTCCACTCCTCTCCTCTCCTCTCTGGAGCTCGGCCACGCTCCCGCTCTCCACCGGTCCTCCGCAAGCCGTGTTTGGAAAAATAAACGGAGCGATTCGGGAGGAGGTCAGGAGCAGAAAACGACAAGCGGCGAGCTGAAGGGAGAAGTGTTGATGTGTGTACTGCCGTTTGTCTGACCCTTCGCAGTGATTATGGACAGAGGGACGCAGAGAGAGGATAGAGGTCTCTGTGTGTGGCTGTGACCCAGGAAATGGCAAGAATGTGAGGGACGGTGTCTGAGCTCTGGGAGGTCTGCACGCCTGTCCAGCTTCACGATGTGCGAAGGCCATCCATACATCATTTCAGATATGTAAATGTCACACACCAATAGCCACATACCACACACATAAACATGTATGCTAAGTATGTCAAATCACACAGTCACACTTTGTACTGTAACGCATGACCTCAGACAATAAAGAGCAACACAGTCAGTGTCATGACCGTGCCAGTTATGGGGCGGCAGTGGTTGCACGCTGATGCTGTACTCACCCGCTGGAAGAGCCGAGCGTCGCCGATCTGACCGAAGAGCTCAGCTTCCTGCTGTCCCAAAGCCTCACCTCGCGGCTACGCATCTACACACACACAACAACAAGAGAGGTTAAGTACTGTATAAACAAACATTTACACCAAGAGACGGGCTCGTACAAACTACATGAGACTCTCAGTTCTTAAAAAGTTAAACTTATGAATGATAATGATTTTGCGCCATCGATGACAGTTGCAGTAATGCATGATGGTAATTTTCATCTCAGAAGCAAAGGCAACGGCATGATGTGTAGGATAGTGAACATATTTCATTGGATTAACATTTTTTGATGGCACTACAGTACATGGTGAACAAATTTCACAGTTCAGAACTTGAACACTTAAAATGGAAGAAAGAAAACATTGTGAGCTTTTAGCAAATAGAGAGTAATTTCAAACACAGCATGTGAATCTGAATAGATAATAGTAACAACTCCAACAACTTAAAAGCCAAACCATGTTATACTATTGTATTCCTCCTAAAACGTTAATCAATATTCACTGTGTGCTTCAAATATCATCTTAAACAAGTTGCTGTCTCAGGGCCTTTTTTTTTTGCAATAGTTTCTTTTATCAGTTGTGCATGCAAATAATATTTTATTTAAGAAGGAATTACCCTGTTATTGTAATCTTGTTATATTGTAATGTTTATATTTAACAATAAATAGTAGGGTCAAAAACCTCAATTCCGTGACCCTTCTCTGGCTAAGATGTTTTGATGATTCATTTGACTTCTATGGACCTTTTATAAAAAAATTAGCTCCAAGGTCCCTCCCAAAATCCCGGGATATTTTGCCAGAGGGCCAAATCTAAATTGCCAAAAATTAACTTGAGCCAGAACCAAACCTGCCCAACCAGAGCACCAAAAACAACGTTTTGTTGTGTTAAGTCGACCACGAGGATTAAGATTCTGACATCAGTTCGATGTTATGACCCAGAAAACCAAGATGAATGAAAAATTAACTTTTTAACGGAAAGAAGTTTTACAGGGAAAATTGTCTACAAAAGTACATTTTACTTTTTAAACTATATTTGATCATTTATTCTGGTAGACAATGACATTACATTAGTAGAAAAAACAACCAGATCTGGGTCGAATCAGACCAGATCTGGCTAGGATAAGACCCAAAAGTATTGGCGATATTGGTTCCAAACTAATGTTATCTGTGTCGGTCCTCATAAACTCATAATGGTCAAACTGTAGTACATGTACTTCTTTCATTAGGTAATAACACACATTAGAAACACAGGACTCCTGGTCAATGCAAGATGAACAAAGAGTTTCTCACCATATCAAAGCCGGTGGTGATTAAAAAGTCTTCTTTGGCCCACAGGATGCGTGAATCCTTGTTGTTCTGAAGACTCTTGGCGCTCTGCGGAACAAACAACGCAACATTTTAAAATCAGACGACAAAATAAGACATATTTAATATATCTTAATTGAATTCTTGATCCCTTGAGATCAACGTCTCTATCTTTAAACATAACCTTGAGGTATAGTTCAAGATAACGAGGGGCGGGGGTGACGAGTGAATGATTTGCAGGGAAGAGACGAAGACAGAAAAAGGAAGGAAGACAGACAGGAGCCTCTGACAGATCCCTGTGAGTTGGACAGAGCAGGACTTGTCCCATGAAAGGAGCGCTTGTTATTGTTGATGTAGCAGACAAGGTGACTTCTGCCCCGAGCGCAGCTAAGATTACCAAACTGTGACTCCGAGCCTGTGTGTTTGTGTGTGTGTTCATGGTACTGAGACACTGTTTCCATGGGGAATATGTGTCAAAACAGCGCCGCTATGCTGGGTTTGGTTGGTGGTCTTCAAATGCAAATGACACATGTTGTCAGAGGTAAGAGCTAAAAAACAACTGCAGGTGTTGTGCTGAGAGAATGTGCATGTTTGTAAAGACGATATGTAAAAGAGGCAAGTGGAAGGGGGCATGTAAGTAAGATAATGTGCTGGATTTTGTTCACATTGTACTCAACGCTGTGCTGCTTTTGAATCAAGTCATAGATGTGCTGTTATTGTGAAGGTGGGGACAAAAGAAGAGACAAGATGCGCAATCACCTAAAGTGAAGTGTGGTTTCTGAGTAACCAGAGCTTACCTTTCAGATCCTAACTACTTGTTACAGTCAGTCAGTAAGCCCCGTGGTATCTGTGTACTAGTAACACTGAGTTTTCCCATAAGGCATAAAGGTCAGCGATGAAGTTTCCACGGAGCAGGAGCCGTTGGCCCCTCAGCCCACTGCGTCTCCCCAAATTACTGTTGTCATTTTTCTGGCCACACGAACCCCGAGGAGCGTGGCTGGACGGCTGCGCATGGCAACAGGACAGAGGCTTATTTTCTAAGGCTTAACACTCACAACCTCTTTGCGCCGCCTCACTCTCGTGTCACTGTTAAATGGCCACAGATGACAAACTGTAAAAACAAATGTGGAGAACTTGAGCTGCCATGTTGCGCCCCTGAACACGAGGTAGGTTACAGGGTAACACGGCCCGGCTCTGTACTACCTCCATTAATGTACAGCTATGTTTCAGTCCAATGGGCACTTGCCAAATCTACAACTGAAGCTAACGGTTCAGGCTGTTCCCATACACCGTTTGTATCTAATGCACTGTAATTCGTTTATATCCCACGATCAATTGGTATGTAATCCATGTAATCGTGAACCAGGAAGCACAAAGAGCGACAAACGCTGCGTAGGGAGGAGGTCGCGGTGGATGGGTGGGTCAAAAACCATTGGACTTTCGCCGAGGAGACAGATGATCATACCACGTGTAAGTCACGTAATTTCCGTAATAAAGTAACGCCACTTCCACGACCTTTTCCTAAACCTAAGTAGTTTTATTGCCTAAACCTAATCAAGTTGTTTCCTGTGAAGATGGAAGTTTATTTTGAAAACACTGTATGCATGTAATATTGTATCAATACACGGATTTCAAGTATTGATCTTTTATTATATAAACTATTAATCTCTTAACAATCCTACGAGCTTAGTCTTATAGCTAAAGTGAAGATACTGGTTTCAAATGAAAGTAAAAAAACGAAAGAATCCATTGGTACCAACCGTGTCATGTTAGCTTGACGGGAAGAACGCTAAATAACGCTCCAAAGTTACGCTACATTTTGTCAAGGAAAACCTGGAATGGCCATTTTCAAAGGAGTCCCTTGACCTCTGACCTCAAGATATGTGACTGAAAACACTAAGATGAACAGAGTGAAAACTGAATCTTATTAGATAAAACAGATGTTGACAAACTGCATAATTAGCAGTTGAAAAAAGGTAATAAATCACAATATATCAGATTGTTTATAATCGCAATAATGTTTAAAGTGGCAATAAGATTGTACCGTGACTTAAGTATCGTGATAATATCGTATCGTTGGACCTCTGGTGATTCCCACCCCTAGAAACTGACGTGCTGCAGGACATTCGTAGAAAAACCCACGAAAAATGAGGAATAACGTTTCGTAAGATATCATAGGAACCGTTGTATGAACAGTTGGACGAAATAGGGATGAACAATATTAAATCCAGCTTGAGCTCATAGAGGGTAGCACACATGTGGGCCCTATCAATTTCTAAGTAAAACCCCACTTCCATTTCTCTCCTTACGGACGTCACTCTCGCCGCACGCCCCGCCAAGTGGTTTGAGAATCGACAGCTGAAATGGCTGAACGGAGGTTCTGGTTAAATTTAAACGGTCACGAAACATTTCAACACTGTTTGCTCTTCGTAAATCCTCTCCAGGTTGCTTCTTACTTCGGTACATGTGGAAAGTAAATGACACACATATGTTAGTTTGTTCCGGGTGCAGTAGGAGATCTAAGGACAGAAGAAAAAATGGAGGATAAGGGCGTTCATTGTTTTACTGATTTTGGTTCGCTCCCTCCCTTCCCCATGTGAGTACTTTGATTGTGTCTTATCTTGTTTAGTAAATATAGATATGTAGAGATGAGGCGCTGATTTTCAGATGGATCATTTCTTTATCAGCAGCCACTCGGGGCAGTGACTAAGCACATGCAGCATCTCAAACATCATGTCATACCCTGGTTGCCTGGCAACCTCACTGTAACAACAAGACTCCAGGATGTTACTGCGCCCGCCCAACTGATGTTTACCAAGTCATAGATGAATAATACAACATGCATCATTTCCACATTTCAAGGGCCCTATTCCCCCCGTCCTGACGATCGTCAGCAAAGCCCATTTTTTGATGGTTCTAAAGATTATCTTTCCAGATATTCCTGTGGTGTGAGGCATGTTGACAGTGTTTTTTACATCTCCTGATCTGCTCGGAAGTCCATCCTTGCCGCACCGATTTCAAATCGTAAATATTAAACATGTTCAATATTTACGATCGGATATCCTGTTGAACCCCGAGGACAGCCGATGACGCAGTAACTTGGGAAAGTATGATAGCAAATTGAGAACCAAGCTGACTGAAGTGGAAGGACAACCATGGCAACCGTGGCTAATGCATGAGCTAATGCAAAACGCAAAGCAGAAATGGAGGACCAACTTGTTGATTAGTGTTTATTTAACATGTCTTCCTCCATGACTTCATCCATCCATCCATCCATCCATCATGAATTTTCAGCATCAACATCATCTAAATCTTCCTGCCCGTCGTCCGTCATGTTTGTTTACATTAAAGTCACGTTTGATTGCGAGATTTTGCAAGATTTCCTGTTTGCTTTTTTTGAGTCAGGACTCTCTTGTTGCTCATGAATGAATCAGTTTTGGCCAAATCGTTGCTTTCCACACACTCTAGGAACAAAACTGTTAAATTCATCATTACATGTCGTTATATGTGGAGTCTCACATTTTCAACATCTGTTAAGATTTGAAACATCTTTTAGTGTGGGCCAGCCTTTAGAGGTGTTATTAGGCAGTTTTTATTTTTAACTTTGAACTGGAAACATAAAGATGAAATGGATAAAAAAATGCTCTCCTCTAAATTTTGAGTTGGAAACGAGATTCTTTCTCAAAATGTTTTTCCGCCTAAATGTAAAGCTCAGGCCAAGACTCCTGTGCTGGAACCATCCCTACCAGTGAGGCAGAACAAACTATAAATCATAGGCAGTCTTACAGGCCACACCGGTGGTTCAAACCAAGTTTATTGTTTCTCAGCTATGAGGGGGCTTGACACTGTTACATATGTTGAGAACGCACGCCGACATCAAATCACGGTTTTAAAAAGGAAATCTTCAGATGTGCACTTTTGCTCCTCTCTCGGGGATGATATGTCTTTGTCCATACCGGCATTTTATCTGACACCATCTGTATGCAATGCAGATGTTTTCTGGCTCCTGGTGTGCTCCTAAATAGCTTTATCCACTAAGACGGATTAGAAAACACTCTACTGACCTGGCTCTCACACACGTTCCTGAAGTTACGCTACCAGAGCACTGACAGAGTTGATAATAAGTCCTGGATTGAATAAACACTTAAAATCATGACTCAAGATCATTTTTCAGCGCGCAGTCAGCCGGTATGCCTCGTGCAGGTAACTGAACTCATATATGCCTTGATAAGTCCCTGCAAGTGAGACCGTTGAAAAATAGCCCAGATGCATGAGAGAGGTCCAGAGTAAACTAAGACCTCCAAAAAAAAGTGATAGATCAGAAAAGAGCGGGGGAAGGAGAAAGGCTAAAGTCATGCGCGGTATAAACAGACACGAAGATAATTCATTGCCATCGAGCCGTTCATCACCGGCACCGCTGGCCCATTTCCTTCCAGGGGCAAGACAATGCAAGAGTTGGTACTCTGACCAAACTAGGAACGAATTGAGCTCTGACTATTTTAATCTGCTCAAGGTCTGTTTGACACCGGAACTGCTTTTAGGAGCAACATGTGGCGTCTGATTCATATTTCTGGCTGCCAACAGGAGATTCCAATTGTGTTCATGTAACACGCAAGAGTAAACAGCACAAAATCTGCATCATCACTTTTTTTTTTGCCATATTCAGTCATGCATCAGCATGACTATCGCTAAACACCAGATGAGTGTGTCAGAGGGATGTCTGTGTCTAATAAGGCCCTGTTCAGACCTGGCATTCACTTGCGTCTTGGGTGATCTGATCACAAGTGGATAGCTTAAAGTACGTCAGTTCACACCTGGAATCAGAATGCGTCTCCACACGCGTCTTGAGTGACCACTTGTGATTGGATCCCACTTCCCCGCTCTATATGCAAATAAACACGTAGTAAACACATGACGTAATATTACAGGAATTCAGTAGTAATATCCTACATGTTCATGAATTTGGGTACATTTCATTAACATAGAAGTCTACCGTCGGTCCCCACCGCTGACACCGCTGACTTTGCCAGGCAACAGCAGCAAACAGAGCTTCAGAGCCGGGGATGAGAACGAGCGAGCGGGTGTCAGCTCTGTGCCGAACACCGGAACAAAAACACTGAAACATCACGTGACCACAGTGGGCGTGGCCTACAGTACATTACATACAGTGTCAACAAACCAAGCCCCAGGGAAGAGCGCCGGTCGTTGATGCCAATTTTCGTAGTGGCCAAACGGCGTTACTACAACGTCTGTGTCCGTCACGTGATTCCAGAGTTATTCCAGAGTTATTTCCCCTTCCTTCGTTCATGTGAATGAGACACAGACCGAGGCTGGAGCGAGGGCTGGGTCACCCTAGATGCAATAGATATCGAGACATTTCACTAATACCCAAAAATGTCAACCTGCTGGTGGCAGTAATGGGATCACCGTTTCATCATCTGGGGACCATAAATGTCTGTACAAAACTCCATAACAATCCATCCAAAAGGTAATGAGATATTTCAGTCTGTACCAAAGTGGTGGACCAACCGTCCAACCAAAATTGCCTTCCCTAGAGCCATGCCACTAGCTTGGCTAAAAAGGCATTAGGACTATACACATCGTTATCCTGCCTTTAGACCTGACTATGGAGTGGGGAGGACAAAAAGACA
The DNA here is from genome assembly GCF_043250625.1 of Sebastes fasciatus. NCBI lineage: Eukaryota > Metazoa > Chordata > Actinopteri > Perciformes > Sebastidae > Sebastes > Sebastes fasciatus. The sequence goes on along the minus strand of NC_133807.1, from coordinate 28,296,533 downwards.
AATTACTCCTTGAGGGAGTCAATAAAAAAAACAGTGAAAATATATCACCTTTCTGTGAACCGGCTCTGGAGCAGACAGGCTTAGTTTTGCCATTACAGCATCCCTCAGGCCTTTCACTACGCTGCCTGAGCCAACCAGCTTCAGGGCCGAAGGCAAATAAACCGGCCTGACGTCTCTCGCTGCAGACAGCCATGCATGCTCCATAGATCACACTGCCATGATGTCATCCTTCACCCGGATATGAAGGCACGCGCAGGTTTGAGCCTTTTGACGAAGATGTCATCGGGGCTCGGCGGCTTGAGCGATAAAAGTGCAATTGAGGATTAAGGGGGGTGGGGGGGGGGTTGGAGCTGGGCCGCAGCTCACCTTTTCCCAATAAACAGCGTTCCAGCTTAAGGAAGCGTAACGCAGCCGCCAGAAAGCTATATTACTGCTAACACCCCGGGGCAGCCAGAGGACACAACATCTGGACCTTATGTGTGTGTGGATATAAATGTTGCCAAACAGTATCTCTCCTCTGCAGTCTTAAATTTAACTCAAATCCCATTCACCTAAAGCCCCCACCTTTTACACACAGGCTGCAAATCGATCACGACACACATGAAAACGGGGAGAAAAAGAGAGGGAGAAGACGAGAAAGACAAAAAGGAAAAAAAAGACAAATGTTTTCCTTAGCAGCCGAACAAAGGATCCAAGCAGATGGAATTCACACAGAAGGACGGACGGAGAGAGAGAGGAAAGAGAAATGGTTCATGACTTGACAAAATACGCAAAGGACTCGGAGGTGTAAAGAATCAGTTACACCTGTTTGAGTGGCCGGCTCACACAATAAAGGGAGTATAGAGGAAATTACATCTGGGAAAAGAATATTACCAACACACAGGTGTCTGCATGAAGATGTGGGGAAATAGTTTTCAGTCTGGTAAGTAGTAAAGTGATGAGCCAGGTCTAATAACTATAAAAAGGGAACGCTCAAGAAGAAGAAGAAGAAGAAGAAGAACTTTATTTTACAGGTTGACAGATTTCATGGTAATTAGGTGATAATTAGCAAATAACCTATTTGACATTTTTTGGGAATTGCTGCCAAATTACCCCAATATTAACCTCAAAATGTATCTAAAATTAATTATTATAAACAATATTTAATAATTACATTCCGCTATTTCCATATAGGTGGAAATTTATTTGATACATTTCCAGGAAAATAATACAAAGTTAATTGATAAGCTTTATTTCCATGTCTGCTGATAAATAGATAAATAATTAGCAAATAACTTATTTGAAATTTCTTAAAAAACTCCCTGAAACATGACATTAGCTACCAGGTTACATTTGTTTAGACGATAAGTCACACAATGGTGAGATTTGTGCCTGATCAGAAGTCTTCTATTAGTTTTCCACCTCCGATGAAGAGCAGAGCTCAGCCGCTTCTCAAGCCTAGGGACCCTATTTTAACCATTAGATGCTATTTCAGCATCTAATTATAAAATAGTGTTTATAATAAAGTCATTTTCGATACATTTTGAGGTAAATATTTGGGTAATTTGGCAGCAATTCTTAGGTTACTTGCTAATTATCACCTTGTTAGCGTGAAATTTGTGGACCTGTAAAATGAAGTGTTGACAATGTCTATCATCCCAAATGACACCAGGCGAAGGTTTACACTTCGGTTAAACACGGTGCAGACCGAGACGTAGACACAGGAAAGTTGCCAGTCAGCAGTCTGGCCAATTATGGTTTTATAAGTCTATTAAATATCCTCTCCCAATATAAACAAATGAGTATCACTCCATCTCCTCCTGCCCTCCTCCCTCAGCTATTTAACTTCTGAACTCCAACAGACGGAGCGCACATCTGTGTCACTCACGGAGAATGTTGATTCACCCACCAGGACGAATATCAGGTGTCTGTATGCACATATGGGAACTATCACAATCTCTGAATCTCCCTCTATCTCTCTCTCTCTCTCTCTTTCTGTCCGTCTCTCCACCTCTCTGTGTATCAGCTCGATGGGGGTGTAAGTATTTGACAATGAGTGCCAGTGGTGCAGAAATTAATTTAGTGCGCTGGAAGATTGAGTGCTTATTTTCTCAACTTCATCCAGTCTTATTCTACAGTATAATGGCAGATCCTCCAGTCAGATAATGTGTGTTTAGAGTAGATTATTGTCAATCATACACTCCCGCTCTGAAATATTCAACCTCATTTGTCATTTCACCTCAAGTCCTGTTTTTCTAACAAATTATCAAAATGATCCGCTGTTGTAGCCGGTGCAGTTTGGCTTTTTTAAAGGAATAGATCCGACATTTTGATTGAAATACGCTTATTTGCTTTCTTGCCAAGTGTTCGATACCACACATATCTGTTTGTTAAAGGTTCTCTACATGATATCCAGAGCATTAACATAGCAGCAAACAACTATTTGCTATGTAAAGATATAGAGGAGTAATGTCTACCTGAGCAGAGAATGAAGTCGCTCTCCCTCTGTGTGTTTTGTAATCAGATCTTCTCTGTGCTTTGTTGACATCGCACGGCCGTCTTGCACGCGTATTTTAGTGTATGTTCGTACATGTGAGCGTGCCCCAATGGCTAGCTCACGGTGAGTTTGAAACGCTGAGTGAGATATTTTTAGTCAACCAAAAAGGTTATAATTAACTTTCATGAACTGAAAACACACTGTGAAAGGGTTAAAGTTGTAAGATGAAAACACAGACAACTCCCAGACAAGACAACGCCGTGGTAGCGACCTGTCAATCACAAGGTAGCCACGCCATAAAGCATCCCCTGCTTTATGGTCTATTTGACTCTAAATGGGACCATAATTTACTAAATGAACATCATGCTGTATTGAAGAAGACTTGAAACTGGCGATTGAGACCGTAAACTCATGTTTACAATGTTTACTGAGGTAATAAATCAAGTGAGAAGTCGGGTCATTTTCTCACAGACTTCTATACAATCAGACTTATTTTTGCATCCAGAGGAGTCGCCCCCTGCTGGCTGTTAGAAAGAATGCAAGTTTAAGGCACTTCAGCATTAGCTTCACTTTTCAGACCCGGAGGTTGCCCCCTGATTGTAACTCATTTAAAATTTGATAAATTTGATAAATGCCTTACGATGATAATGATAAATATGTATATTTCTTTGTCCCCGCCTCGTAACTCATGTTTATGGTAACAAAAGGAGCCTGTTTGCTGCTTCGTCTTGTGCCTGCTTTGCTGTGTCGAGTCTAACAGGCAACACTACAGGCCCAGCTGCAGCCACTCATCTCTTCAACCTGCTCCTCATTTTCGCCTCTCTCCGTTTTTCCACTCTTCTCAGAGAATCATCATTCTTTTCCTTTAATTTCCCCTCCGCTAATCAATAACCGTCGCTCTTCAGCTTTCATCACCGCTGAAACAGACTCCCTCTCTCAGTCTTTTCATCCATGGCAAATTAGTCTTTTCAGCAATTACTGGGTTTTCTTCATCCTGTTCTGTCTTCATGGCCCATTTAAGTTGTGTTTCTGAGTCAGGATTCACTATCTTGAATGTAACTCTTTACTTTACAGAAGCAGGCGGGCTTCAAGAAATAGGACAGAAGAAGAGAACTGGAGGGGGGTCAGAAGATGGAAATCAAACCAGCCATTTTATTCTTTCATTTAGCTCGGCCGCCTACCGCCACTTTTTCTCTCCGTTAATTGGAACCATCTTACATTTCAAGTCCAGAAGCCACAAGCCCTTCTCTTATTTTTCCATACGTCTCCTTCCTCTGCTCTCTCCCTTTCCTGAAGATGAAAATGAATGTGCGAGGTCAGAAACTGGGCAGGGAGCGCAATCTAAGGAAATGATAACACGGAGTAAATCCTAAGGTGCAGCTGTAATAGCATAAAGCTGAGGAGTGACTCCACTGACACGCAGGGGTCATACATGTTGACCTCACGACGGATGAACAAGACTGTCAGCGTATGCAGGACATGCAATTTCAAAAAATACAAATACACAATAACCAATGTGTACCTTAACATTTCAGCTAAGTATGACTCCTACTGACTCACTCCCACACTGTTACTGCCATCATCCTTTTTTCATATTTGGCTTGCCTGCAGTCATTCTTCCCCCCCTCGTCTCATTTCCTTTGTGTCAGCAAATGAAAAGCATTGTGCAGTAAAAAACTAGCTGACATGTGAGCCAACAGGCCTCTGAGCACAGATACGGGGCCAGGTCTAGTCTACAGACACCAGGCCAGACCTGCTGCAGCCCCCTGGGGAGGGACGAGTGATACGAACTGGACTGATCCCCAGTTAAATATAGATTCAGCTAGAATGAGATATCCAGAAGTCTTCTCTCGTTTTGCTTTTCTATCCCTGCACTCTTCCTGCTAGCCTTAATGGGAGCAAGCGTGGAGGGATAAAGATAGGACACGGAGGCGGAACGAGAGATAAATAGTGAAAAAAAAGAGGTGAATAGTGCACCCTTGGTTTTACAGAAGGCCCATCAATCTTATGGGGATCGGGGGGGATTTCCTCAATTTCATCCTACACACTCCCTAAATACTTCATATCCCACGTATCACATATCCTATATTTCCTTTATCTAAGGTGACAGGTGCAGTGCTGTCATGGATGTTTTCTACTGTTTCACTTTTAGCCTCAGAAAAATCAAATAACCAGAGATCCCAAAGCATTTACCCATAAATAAAGTCCTTATTTTCACATCTGCAGATTATTATCTCAACCAATCGTTTAGTGTATGAAATGTTAAAAAAAAACTCGCCAACCAGAGCCCTATACGCAACGAGAGAATCACAGGATCAAATGTTACACAAGAATCCATCTCGTCAGGCTTCAAGTAATGAGTTTGTGTCCGGCTCGCCAGACAACGGACCAATCAGCGTCCTGTGAGGAGCTACTGCAGCTACAGGCGTGGCTTAGGTGTGTGTGAGACCCGGTGAGACCGCAGTGGGAGACGACTGTTTGTTCAAAACAACAATGGCGGCTCTTAAAGAGGTTAGCGTAGATAGATGCTGCAATAGCGTCAGTTATATCAGAGCTGGAGAGTATTTCTTCATTGAAAGAAGAGCAAAGAACGGCACTGAACGGGTAAAGTACGCCGATGTTTTGGCCTTCAGTCACATTTGCTTTTGTTAGTTTGATTGACAGATGGTTCATCCAATCAACCGCCAAGTGTTTTTTTTTAAAGCGCCTGCCCTTTTCCAAACAGTTTCCAATGACGGCTTCTCATATGGTTCAAACCATCTGACAGGGTCGGGTTATAGGTGACGTCTTGTTGGACCACCAGTCCAAAACCCAAAGAAATTCTGTAGTATTCAGATACCATCACATAAGACTAAGAAAAGCAGCAAATCGTCACACTTCAGAAGCTGGAACGAGAGAATTTAGTTTCTTGAACAATTGACCCTTCGCTAAGCCCCGCCCCTCTGCTGCTACTCCGTCAAGCCATCAGAGCTACTATAGAGCCACACTGCCACCATCTGCATTCATGCATTAATATTATCTAATTTTTGGAAAAATTAAAAAAGTGATTTCAGAGAGAAGCAGACAGAAAGGTCTACAATATGCGTTTGAAGGATATATCAAGATGTCAAACTGATTCAGCAGCGAAAAACAGCTTTAAAAGATAAAGACAGAAGCTAAAGCCTACAGATTACAGTGTAAAAAAAGAACCCCCATTACCTGGCGATCGAGACAGAAGACAATGAAATTAAGGAACAACACTGTTCAATCATTACAAAGCAAAAGCAGCATGTGTACGCATTCAAAATACCTTCAGTAGCTAGCGTAGCATAGTGCTAACCCTAGTTAATGATGTGAATGATAGTGCAAACGCACTCTGCTAGTCATTTTACAAACATATCTCCTTCCAACCTCTCTAGATATAACGAGGATCACTATTACACGTGCCCCAGGGACAACGTTTAACCATGACTAGCTTGAAATCCACAAAACCAGCATGAAAATGAAGAAAATCTGAAATTATTGCATGACAGTCTATGAAGCAGAGCCAGATAGTTGTCGGACCCTGGTCGAAGCTGGCCCATGCTGCGCTATGATTGGCCTGTCTGCGTTCAAGGGGCGGGACTTAGCGAAGGGTCAATTACTCAATTATTAAAATAGTCTTCATTTCCTTTCAATCAATTCATTGTTTCAGCTCTACCCCTAAGACTCTCTAAAAAGATATCCTGAATCTCTGTATCAATAATTACACATTTGTGGTCGACGGGACGGAGAGCTGGCTCGACTTCTGTGGAGACTTTGTGAGAGACTGATCGCCACCGACTGCCCACCGCAAAGACGTCACCCTGTGTTTTAAGAGGGCAGGAAAAAAACACTGGCCCCAAGAATCATTCTACCCCATGGAAAAATAAATCAAGAGGGGCAAAGAGGTAGATGGAAAAAGGGGCTTTAACAAGAGACCAGTTCCCTGATGACATAGTGAATGTCCAAGTATTCAGAAGAAAAGTTGTGAGAGTGAACGGGAGAAAAAGAGAGCTATAGTAAAGGTAAGAAAGATATTTCAGGGCTGCATTGATGTATAAGACGTGTGGTTTGTCCATGAGGCAGGAAAGAAGACGTATGTACAAGCGCTCTGGTAGCCACAGTGCAGGAGGCCTCGCTTTCTCACCGGTGTAGGCTTTCAAGAGCTGGCAGTACGCGACCATACCTCCACTGCTGCTGCAGTCATTTGTTTGCTGCTGTCTCTGTTCTATCATCATTTAAATGCATATACTTTCCACATCGCCTAAATGACAGTGATCGATGAGGTTGAACGGATATACGCACGGCCAGAAAAGACTGTTTAAAACAGTGCAATCACTGCGTATCGGAGGTGAAGAAGTAATCTTATCCATCACGTTGAGAAATCTGAGGGGACAGGTGTGAAATCCATTAGCCAGTGCAGGTTGCTTTCTATCCACTCACAATCATTCACTCAACAGATCTAACCATGGATCACTTGTTTTTTTAATTTTGCTTATTTTGGATGATTACAGACATCTGCCTGAAGATAATAGATTGATGGAACACCCAGGAAACGGGCCAAAAGCAACCAGGGAAAGGGCCAGCTAAACTAGTGGTGTAAAAATTGAATAATGGGAAGTAAATAATCCCTTAATCCCATGGTTGTTGTCCAATATTATTGGTGGAGTCATGAATCACACATCAGGATGTGCCATAAAATCTTTTCCAAACTCATATCGGACTCCTCCCAACTAAGTTTCGGGTGCAGTGAGGCAGATTTGCATTGTGATTTTTGGTCCTGGCTAAGCGAACAAATCAGTTTAACTGCCCTGCTAAAGTGAAATGAAACACTGAAGTGGTAGAGAGGCTGTGATTATTGAGCCACGGCGCTAATTGGGCCGTGTGGCAGACAGAAATCCAGCCAGGCAACCCGTGCCAGCTCGGGCTGTGGTCAGCCCTCTCTGGGGCCTGAGGGGGGGAGGGGGACAACAGATTGGACCGCACTGTGTGGGGACTGGCACCAACTGTGCTGTGCCTACTGGCAGGGGCCTCCAGTCTGGGAAAACTACCCAAGGTCGTGGAGGCTGGTTTTGGATCGGAGCATCACACAGAGCTGGTCGGTTCCTGGAACTAACATGATTAACGGCACCACTGAATCGCCCGATTCTGCGCTTCGGTCCAAAAGAAGCACTGGAGAGCCAGAGGAGATTTCAACTGCATGTTTGGTGATCTCCGGGGTTTTTGGATGGTTATTGTGGTTGGAGGTTCAAGCAGTGAATATTCTAGAGATGCACTTAGTGGCTACGGTCCTTTAAATCCAAACAGAGATCCACGGGGGCAGGACAGGGCACTAATGACAGAGGAAGGAGTGACGCAGCTGACGACAGCACCCGGGGCTGATGAGAATCTGCACGCCAGACCTGCGCCATGAAAACAAAGGGATGATTCTTATGAAGAGAGGGTGTGTTGGAGCAACGCAGCACACAGCTAATCATGCCCACACTGTTGGAGACACCATGAAGCCCCTCAATCCCTGCAGCCCGACCCAGCCCTCCGGTGCCTGTTGTCATTTATCTGCGACGGATACAGTTGGCTGGCTTTGCTCCCTCCCTGAAAACCACTTCACAGAGGCTTCACATCTTCAAAGTACCCCCACGCTTTTGTATAGAAGCATGGATTGTGCACAGTGGGATTCGCTCGGGAGGCACATGTGTGCAAGGCATGTCATGTTCATGTAATTTGTGCGTAATCATGAGACCCTGTGTAAATACTGGAGGCTATTCTTTTGTTTTACAATCCTTCCTTAATCTACTATTTCTTTGCTGTAATCAAAGTGCGATATTAGAACTTTCCTGCATCCACTTCAAGGAGAAATCATTCACATCAACGAATGGCAGAAAAACAAGTTTAATGTGATTATAATGACAACAGCAGGTGTTAGCCTAAAGGGACATTAATGTGCGATGATATCAAGTATGTAACACGCAAACATCTTTATATCTTTTAAACTCTGGGTATCGTTCCAATACCCACAGCCCCTAAGTGTTGACCCCCGGCTATGTGCTGCTGACAGACAGCTTGATTAATTACCTCATCTTCACTATGCCAACAAACAGCTCAATCTCCTGCCGCTGCTCGCACTACGACAGGCCCTCCAAACGCTAACTTTACCCCGACACTCAACAGCTTCACTCAGGGAGAACTATTTAGCTCTTGCATGAAACCACAAATTGTAGCAGAACCTGTTGTCTTAAGAAGCTCAATTAGTAAAAGATGACCTAAGTTGGCGAAGTTTTTTTTGTTGGAAAAGGATGTGGCATTTATAAGACATGTGTGAGCCAGATTTCGGGGGGCCCCTATGCTCACACAGAAAACAGTGAGCATAGAGGAAAAACATTCAGCGCCAATGCAGGTATGCAGCTGCGGCTCATCGACTGAACCACAGACACCCAGTTATTCCCCTTTACTTTAAAACACACATCGTATTTACTTCAAGGTTCATAAAACACAAGGTTGAGTCACAAATATGTAAATGAGCTCTGATCATGACTGACTGATGAGTCAGTTTGCTTGACTTTGGTAAGTTGATTGAGATTATGTGATATGGAAAAATAGTCAAGGTGGTAAAATAAAAAAATAAAAAAAGATTAATCTTAAATTGAACTGCGTTTGGGAGTTTAAAGGGCGGGTCCATCTGTGTTCTGTTATATTTCTTTTAAATGGAAACGCCCACTCAGCCGTTGCAAAAAGCAGTGACGTATGTTTACAAAGTAAGCTAATCAATAAGGTAATGAATTACACTAGCACTAGCTGAGTCAAAGTTTGCTGTGTTAAATTTGGAAATAACTGAAAGGGTTACTTTGGATTTTTTTTAAGTGGGGTTGTATGTATACTCCCGTGGTCTGTGAGGTAAAATTACTGCTTTTGTGAATGGAGTCTGGTGGCTTTGAGGAGAGAGATATAACGGCTTCAGTTCCCCGTCGTAAGGGGCCTTCTGACGGCGAGGTAAAGCGGCTGTCGACGGGAGCAGCAGAAAAACATATTTTGGCCACCAAAAAAAAATAAAAATCATTATCAGTTTAAGTGTACGCTATATTTAGAATATTTTTACTTGCCATCACACAGCCCTTTCTGACAGGGAACTGAAGTTGCTATGTCGCTGTACTCACAGCCACCAGACTACATTAACAAAAACAGTAATTTTACCTTGCAGAACACGGGAGTTGCTGGTCTACTGCTGCATCTATCGGTTAGTTAGTTTGTGTTATTTTGTGATTTTCAGATCCAACCTGCAGATTGCTTAGCTTCCGTGCCGGTACTCCTGTCTGTTTCTCATCCTCATCTGCAACCGCTTATCCCGTTAGGGGTCGCGGGGGGGCTGGAGCCGATCCCAGCCGACATTGGGCGAAGGCGGGGTACACCCTGGACAGGTCGCCAGTCCATCACAGGGCTGACACATAGAGACAGACAACCATTCACACTCACATTCACACCTACGGGCAATTTAGAGTCCACAATTAACCTAACCTGCATGTCTTTGGACTGTGGGAGGAAACCGGAGTACCCGGAGAAAACCCACGCTAACACGGGGAGAACATGCAAACTCCACACAGAAGGGTCCCAAGCCGGATTCGAACCTGCAACCCTCTAGCTGTGAGGCGCCAGTGCTAACCACTGCACCACCGTGCAGCCCCCTGTCTGTTTCTCCAAACTGGAAACATACCGATCGCCATCTGAGTTACTGTATGTAACGTTAATACACTATAAGGATGTATATATATATACTGTACATGTAGCAGCATCAGAAACTTACGTCAGGTCATGTGGGATAATGTTTTAGAGGGCCTTGGGAAAATAGCATTTTGACGCTAAAAGATACATACTTGTTGTGTTGAATGTTCAGGTTTGAATACATAAGGAACACCACTTGGAAGCTACAGAACAATATAAAACCTAAAAAAAATAAAGATAATGGACTCGCTCTTTAATAAGATTATCATATTAGCAATGTTAACATTCACCAATGATTTATGGCTATAATTTCTTCCAGTCAAATACCACTTTGCTGTTATTCAGCTTGATGTGTTCTGTTATTTTGCCAATTATCTATAATTATACAATCTTATTTTTTTCACAATATAATGTGTTTGATATTACATTCAACAAGCATGTGGTAAAGAATTGGATTAAAGATGTGAAAACTGCGAAGTGCTTTGGCTATTTCTAATAATTACAGAAGATTGCTGAAACAATGGAAACTGTTACGAATACAGTTATGTGTAGACCAACTCAAATACCAACCAGGTGATATACAACCAATAAATGACTTACAGTAATCAATGTCAGACAGGATTTTTCAATCTAAGACTCTGTTAGTAGGCAATAAGTCTTCTCTTTCTGTGGGAGCATGCTCCCCGGTTAGTTGTCTAACTGAGAAAAGTACAGCATGAATTCACCAGGCTGTCTGTCATAAAACTCTCACCTCTCACATGCAGCACCGCCGTCTGACCTCTTGGCTAACCACCAGTACGATTAAGCTATAGCACATGGAGGATAATGGAAATCGCGCCAGCGTTTGGTCAAACTAAGGTCAGCTAGCCTCGACGCGGATGGAGCCCACGCTGCACTTTATTTCCCTCGGGGCATCTCCGAGGTTGGTCTCAGCTGTGACTTGTTCTCACTCTGTCCTTTGGGGGGCTACTGTATATGGATGTATATGTAGATCTCATCTGACAGTCTGACAGGTTCTGCTATATGCTGCTTGGTCTGATTCAATAGAAAGATCAGTGTGCATCTCTATGATTGTCTTATACCTGTATGTCACTATATGCACACAAGCCTTCTATGTATTTAACTCACTATGATGACCAAAAGAGGTCTGATGCACACAATCCCGCTACACTTTTGTCCAATCTGTGGTCACATTTTTAAAACTCTAAACACAATAAGCGCAAAATCCATCTGTTGTGGATCATACCACTAACACAATGCATGTCGTTATCGAAGAAGATCAATAACAAGCCAATTCTGGCTGTGAAAAGGCCGGAAAAAAAGACTGAATTCTCCGTGCTCTTGTAACACCTCCAGGAATGAGGACTTTGGCCAAGTTTAAAGTAAAGACAGAGACACAATTTACTTTTTTTTATTTTTATAAAATGGGTGATGTAAACGGAGCGGTGCCGACGGTGATTAAAGCCACATTGTAGTTCCTGATAAGTGAAGTAGAGATAAAGAGGGGAAACTGAAGTGAAGGCACATGGGAGCTGTGAGATGTTGAAACTGTGCTGATGTCAATGTTGTGATTCATTTCTTATATTAAATCAATCATAAGGTTTTTCTTCTCGCATTCAAATAATGATGACAGACACATCCCAAAACAAGTGACTCCCATTTACCAAGTAACAATTACTATTTCATCATTGAATCTTCCAGCTCCTCGTCCGTCGACTCTGACAAAGCCACTAATCCCCCATGATAATGACTCTTCATGCAGCGGGAGAAAAAAACAGCTAATCGTCATCAATTTTTCTGGCTCCAGGTGTCACCCATATGTGTGCGTAGGGCCGTAATTAGTTGAGTCCCGGAGCAGCCAGCGCACTAATGAGGCCCCCGCTCACAAACAACGCACACATGTGAGCAAAGAGCTCCGCCGCTGCCAGCTGGCACCCACTCTTACCCCTTTCCACCAAAGAAATACTTCAGCTCTACCCCCAGAGCACACACAAAAACCAGCCCTGTTGATTTGCTAAAGCAGCTAAAAAAGCCCTTCAAACTCCAGACCTCAGCCCCGTCTCTTTCAAACCTGCACTTCTTGACCCCTTCAGCTACTTTTCCAGCAACCAGACTGACCGACATTCATTATCCCATCCCTCTGTTTATACCCACACGCACAAAACATAATTCAAACATGACATCAAACCCAACCCAAGGCAAGATTATCTCTTAGTTTACAATGAAAATAAGCACATAGTTGAGTTAAGTCGTAAAAACTAAGCACTGATGTATCAATTGTAATTGAGACAGACTCCATCCAGTGCGGCGATGGAATATCCAGATTGTATGCCACTGTTTTGCCCAGCTGTCCAGGACAGCAGAAATCCTGTTCCCTCATTAGGAAAGACTCCTCTCAGCTCTGCCAGAATCATTCAAACTATAACGAACACTGGCAGAGGGGCAGCCCGTAACACAGGGAGCTGAAAGATGGAGCGAGAGGAGAAGAAAGACAGAAGTAAAAGGAGGGAGGGCACAGCATCTGGGCTGAGTTAACCACTGGCTATTGAACCCAGCAGGGTCAGTCAGAGAAAGAAACAGGCACAATGCACCATGCATGGGGTGTTTGGGAAAGAGGGTGAGTAGTAGGCGTGGTAGTCGGTGTTACCGGTGTTACCTGTGTTACACGGTGTTCGGGCATACACTGATTACATTACCTGCCCACCGCCCCCACCGCCGTTTTGCCTTTTTTATAGAGATAAAAACCCATTTAGTTAATTTTTGCGTATCAGCGCCGTGTTATCAATAAATAATCGGACGGCGGACGCCACAAACAAAGTGAAAGTGTCTGCTCCGTACGGAGTCTCAGCTCAGAGTAGCAGGAGTCAGATTTACACACTGGATGAGAGAGAGCTGACAGACAAGACGATGGCGGAGGATTTAGTGTCAACGCAAAAAGCAAAAGCGCCTATTTGGCAATATTTTGGCTTTAAACCCAATGCTATAAGGGAACCGTAACATCAATCGCCGTGCAGAGGACGGAGTAGTAACAGCCCGTGTGCGCGGCGCAGCAGTGCCGGGTGGAAACCTGCCACCCCGCAGCGAAAGCTCAACCGGAGAGGCCAGACATACAGCCTACCAATGCAGTAATGGCAACTTGTCTAGAGGGACAGAAAAAGACGATGTTAAAAAAGAAACAGACCTGCAGAGATGAACTCATATTGGTATTTTAACACGTGCATAAATGTGTTTTGATGCAGCAGGTTGGAATGTCAAGCCAAGCTCTGACTAATAAGAAGTGACATAAAGGTACATTATTATCAGCCATGAGAAGGTCAAAGGTCAAAGGGATTTCAGCGGTTAGATGGGGATCAACCTACTAATTGGCAGTTTGACCTTTGCACAATTAAAGGCACATTTCTTACCAGATGTTTTTTTCTTTCAGTCTTTATTAAAAAGCCCTGATATTTCTAAAAGCAGGGGAGGATGTGAGTGCATCATGGTGCTGCTATGAAGAAAATAAAAACAGTCAAAAAGTGTGTTTATATCTTATCTTGCACTCCTATGTTACTGCTGAGATGAAATATTATGAGGAGAATGCCGCTGTGTGTACAGAGGAATATTTCTGCTATGTCATGTTTACATTTGGAAAAGAGAAATTGAGGTGAAACACGTATTCAGCAGTACAAATCTGTGTTTAACAGCCACACCACACATGCAGAAACAGTGTATGAGAGACTGGCCATTAAATCACATGTTATCACGCATGGTCTTGTTCCAGCCAACGAGCATGAGGGTCGGGTATGTTGGCTGCAGGAATAGTTTTTAAAACACAGAAGCATTTTTGGCTCGCTTTCAGGTAACCTTATTATGCAGTTTGTGTAGCTGGAATGTGGAGCCCGGCGTTGAGTTAACGTTGTGGCATATTCTTGGAGAAAGCCCCCCCCGTCCTTTACCGACATTATTTTTCACATTTCATAATGTTGACTCTGTATCCCTGTGGTGTTAGTACTAGACGTGCGCCAAACTCTAAACAACTTTCATTCTGCGGGAAGTATCAAAATCTCATTCTCTGGCAAGCGTTGACATTATGTGAGAAGAAATCATTTGTTGGTACAACAGAATACTGAGCATTTTTGGGACTGAGAATGGAAATTCCACATGTGTTGACATATTTGAAATACATTAAAAAACATTTTATGACATTCTTTTGAGCCCTGATGGATGAATGTGTCTTTGAGCTCGCCCTCAACCTGCGGCTCAAATCTAAGAGCCTGCAGCCAGAATAATCTATTAATTTGTGTGTTATTATTTCAATTAAAATAATTACTCTATAAAACGTCTGTTAATCGTTTTCACGGCCGGCACCCACGTTTTGTAAGTAGCAAATCTACTTGCGCCCATGGGTGTGTTGCTCTTAAAATTAGGTGTCTTGAGGCAATAAAAAAGCGATTGTGCCACTGACCAACAAAAACCTGCTCCAAAGTCAATGACGAAGTGTTTTCCTGCTATTTAAAGGGTGCATTATTCAGATAGTAACACAAACACTTCATTGTCTGCATGCTGGTGAATCTTTATGCACTCATTTATGGTGGAAATGTTTTTATTTATGTTGAGGAAAACACAAAATCCTCTGTCTCACTTACCTCACGCATGTATTTTCTAACAAGATGTGTCATGACGAGTCCAAGAATAAGTTTTTTTTTTACGCCTCATGTGAACAGTGCACACACTCCTCTGTCTGCGCTCAGTGTGTGCAAGTGTAGACGTAGACTACTTCAAAGTTTGCGGGCCCTCTCTAGCTAAACGGCGCCGTTTTGAGGCAGATGTCTCCATGTATTACGCATCGCCTCACAGGCAGTACCCGGCAGTAGGCGTGTGCATAATGCAGCGTCAATGGACAACTACACGGAGTGTCCTCCTAATCAGTAAAGAGAGTGTGAAACTCATCAATTTAAGGCAATTGTAGGGCTGTACCGAATAGTCGGAAGCTTCATTCATAACGTTGACATTCGAATTTTAAATCAACATTTTAATGCTGCACAGCTTTTTTTTTTTTTTTGCATGTCTATTCATTCTGTTTAAACCCGGTATTACTGCACAATTGCAGATACATTTTAGGCTACACTATTATAATTATTATAATATTTGTAGAATTACATTTCAGTGGTGGCTGCGCTGTTTTCCAACTCGTGAGATCCAAACCTTTCCAAAAACACCAGAGTTTTGTTAAGACCAAAAGTCTTAAAAGCTAGATGTAATAATTTATAAAATTCGCAACATGTTTTTAACAGTTAAGTAACTATTAACTAACTAATTATTAATTAGCTATGAACTAACTATTGACTAATAAACTATTAACTAATAACTAACTTAATTGAACTTACTATAAAGTATGAACTAATAACAAATTAACTAACTATTGACTAACTATTAACTACAAACTAACTTATAACTAAGTATTAACTATGAATTAACTAATAACTAACTATGGAATAACTATTAACTATGAACTAACTAATAACTAACTAACTATGAACTTATACTAATATACTAATAAGTAACTAACTTATCTAATTTATTAACTAAAAGTTATCTATCTATTAACTAACCATTAACTAACTAATAACTACATCTGAACTAATAACAAATGAATTAACTATTTACAGAACTAACTAACACTCACTAAGCTCACCATGACCGTCGGTAGTTTATCCTGTAATAACAAATGTGAGTATGGACACGCATCTACACCTGACCCCACTTCCCAACCACGCACACTCTTCTCCGATCATAAGAATTCAAAGACGCATCGATAAAACAGACGTATAAATGTAGTTTATTTTGCCTGTAATGAGAAGCATGGAGACACACGCACACACGCACCTACCAGGGAGTCCAGTCTGTGTAATTTATGGCAGGATATAAAAGATGGTATGAATGGCTGCTCTCAGCCACCTATAGCAGTGAAACCGCTGTGCTTTTCCTTGGCCCTGCCCAGCGCTCCCTCTTCAAGTCCAAACCCATTCCAGCCCGTGGTCCTCTCTAATTTCACCCAAAGCAGCAGAAGCTCGAGCTGAAAAAGAGGAATCTGGCCCCCGAGTCCAGCAAACTATTCCCTTTTCCTGTCTCCCTCCTCTTCCAGCGACCGCAGATCGACAGCTATATGGCCAGCGCTGGCCCAAAACTATGAGGGGTATTTTCAGCACTGTAATTTGAAGCACACATGGTACTATACACACACTCGCATACGGAACCACACACTCAGCAAATACACAGACATTGGGGACAGATCAGAAGAAACAATAAGAAAGGAGAGAGGAGACGCAAATGCCCGCTGAGGCACGTGTCCTTACATCCATAAAACTGTTTGTCCCATTAGGATCAGGTCAGCCCTTTTTTCTCTCGCTGTGTGCCGAGTCTGAGCAGGCGGGTAGCTCAGTACAGGAAAGCAGGGCGGCGGCCTAACTACATGGAGACGTGAAAGAAACTCATCTGAAAACAAGAGGCCAGTGTAGGGATGTTATGGCAGCGAGGGCACAACCCAGAATAGCAAAGAGAGTAAAACACAGCTTTAACGCTCCATATAATGTTTATCTTTGGTGCTTGATGATTCAGCATGTTGTTATCCTTCACACACTGTGTGTGATTTAGATCTGGAAACAAATTCAAATGCTTTAATTGATTTGGGTCAATTTTAATTATTTGAAAAGTTTTGCCACACTAATAAGACAACTTAATAACACTAAGTTGTAACTCTTGAGCCAAGAGATGTGTTAGAAGCAGCCTGGTTCCACGAAAAAGTGTAAAAAGGTGACACAATAATGCATTTAGCACACAATAAGAACAATTTTCTTGCTTTTTGCGTGTCATGTGTACGCCGTGTAGTCTGTACTGACTGCAATGTAAACGTATCCGTGTAAATATGCTTCGCTTATAGCTAGTGACGTAGAATAAAAAGTGAGTAAGACCGCTTATGGCAGGTGGGAGGGGAGGTGGACGGATCCAACCAACACAGGACTTTCAAAAAGGAGACCGGTGTTTTTTTTGTAAGTTACATTAGTGACAATTCTGACGTCTCTTCCGTAGTTATGGTACATTGTTTCCGTACGTATTTTACTTAGTTTATGTTACTTATTTTAAGCCCAACTATGATGTTTTTCCTAAACCTAACTATGTGGTTTTGTTGCATAAACCTAACTGCAGACATTACCGTAGTTTTGTTGCATGGAGTATAAACAACACGAGAAAATTTTAACGCCACTAATTTCTTTAACGCATTTTCGCAACTTGCGATGTTTAGGTTGTAGCGGCATCAGAGTGAAGATACTGGCATCATATGAAACTAAAAAACCCTAAGGAATCCATTGGTACCAACCATGTCATACTAGCTTGTCGACAAGGAGGTTAAATAACGCTCCAAACTACATTTTGGCATGGGCATTTTCAAAAGGGTCCTTTGACCTGAAAATGGGTTCTATGGGTACCCACGAGTCTCCCCTTTACAGACATGCCCACTTTATGATAATCACATGCAGTTTGGGGCAAGTCATAGTGAAGTCAGCACACTGACACACTGACAGCTGTTGTTGCCTGTTGGGCTGCAGTTTGCCATGTTATGATTTGAGCATATGTTTTATGCTAAATGCAGTACCTGTGAGGGTTTCTGGACAATATCTGTCATTGTTTTGTGTTGTTAATTCATTTTCAATACTAAATATAAACACTAAAATGCATCCTCAGGACACATGTCGTTGTAATATCGGGCTATTTATACGCCTTCCCATGAGATCGGGTTGGTTGGAGGATAAATATAAAACATTTGTTGAAGTGCCCGATTAATGGACAGACTGGGGGGAAGAAAAGAAAGTCGTGCAAAACAGACAACAAAACAAAACTCAAATCTGAAATTCAATCCGCTCTTCAGCGAAAGGATGCCACATGTACGCACACGCACTCTCCACGCGTGTGCCAACTACCTAAATACAACCGTCTGCATGCTCGCGCGCGTACATACACACTTGCACTGATTACAGATGCAGTATATACTGCTCCTCCTGTCCAAGACCTTAATTACCCTGCACAGTCTTATTTCCCATAAATACAGCGAGGGCAAGGGCTGTAATTAGGGCCTATATTTACCCCACCTGGCTAGGGGAGAACCCAGTTCAGTGCTGGCCACAGGGATGAGCCAGCCCCACTCGACTACGCTGCCATGGGTGGAAGCAGGAAACCAATGGACGCTGGTTTCTCAGTTTTCAGGGGCTGGATCCTCGGAGGGGTGGGGGGCATGTAGGTACACCTCCTGCCCAAATAACACAGACTAGCCTCACGGTGCATTCAGGGTTACCATCCCAGCTTTTAAAGTAAAAAAAACAAACATGCATCAGCAATAGCATGTAACTTTACCAAGGAGCTTTGTCTCCTGAGTAACACTTTGGACTATGGGACAAACACTAATGATGGTACAAGAAAAGCATGGATAAAAAACAACATTTGATGGAAATAAAGTAGGGCTGTCCTCGACCAAAAAATTCTTAGTCGACTAACACTCATGCTGTCGACTAAGCAACTATAGCACCACTTTAAATCTTGTGTTTACCAGAGATGTCCTCATAAGTTTCTTGGAAATAAGTCATTCAGCATGAAAAATCAACCAAAGAAATCTAAGTCAACTGAGACCAAAACGACCGATCAGTCGACTAATCGGCTTAGAGGGGGGCAGCCCTAAAATAAATACAGTAAATAGCACATATTGCATGCAACATCACAGGTACCTTTTGTCTCTGATCTGGTTGTTTTAAGGGCTGGTCCGAATCTAATACTTTTGTATCGTTTTCTATTTAGTCTGGTTCGGTTTCACAGTGCACAAATAAGAGCTAACCAAATATTAAAAATAAGTTGATGAGGGGCGTGCACGAAGGAGCAAATTTATCTTTTTCATCTGTAGAGCTGCCACTTCTATGCAGGGAATCGCGGACTTTGATGCTTTCACTTTGACTCGGCACTGATCGACAGCGCACTAATCCCTTCTCCTCCAGTTTATGACTTTATAAACGTTACTATTTTTGTGGACTTTATTGATCATATTTTGTGTGTTCTCTTCAGCCCAGATGTCAAGCAAACATCGGACTTCTGCAGATGTCCAGGTCAGTCCTCTCTCACTCATGTTAACCTGTCGTTTACCTGTGTCTATCTCAACAAATGCCCACACAGGCAGCCTGCGTTTTGGTCGCTTGGAAACGGTCCGAGACAACCTCTCACAAGCGGTCTCGGACGGGTCGTTTTGGTCCGCACCAGAGAACGATTACTGCTTTCACAACCGCCCAAACAAACTGCACCAGAGTTCGATTGAAACGAACTAAATGTTGGCTTGTGAAAGCGCCCCACAGCACCCTTTGTTTGTGTATTACAAGGAAATATAAACACTGCCACCTCAAAAAACAAAAACTACGATGCTTCACTGTAACGCTCTGCAGCTGGCGTGAGATATCCTTCCCCCAGCGATCTTTTCTGAGAAGACTTGCGGCTTCTCTTGATGAGGACAAACTGACTGACTCTCTCAAGTGAGGTTACAAATGTAAATAGCTTGGACACTTCTCTGCCCGTCTCTGTTTACTTTGTGGGCAGGTTGGCTTTTCCCTCCCATCACATCACATCTACAACAACAAACTGATCCAAAAAATGCAAACTGGAGAAAATGGCAGTGACCCTCGCATCACGCACAAGCTAACAATTTTGTGGCGTCTTCTCGTAACCGCTGATACAATGTGAAATGTTGTGTTGTGTTTTATGGAGTTGAACATTGCTTTGCTGGTCCCGTGTAGAAATCAGAGCTTCACACTCTTCTATGCATCCACATTACTGGCCTCATCATGTTTCAGTGTGTTTAGGATTCATCGCCCGCACCCTTTAAACCCTCCTTCAGCAGATGGGGTGTTAATAGGAGTTGCACGGGCTCTCCCATTCTCTAGAGAGAGAGAGAGAGAGAGTTGAACATCTGAAAGCTGTCAGGGTGAGGCTCAGAGGACTCCAAACTGAAGCAGGACTTTGGCTATTTCAGAGAGCTATAGAGAGGACAAGCAAAACTAAAAAAGGGAAGAGCAACCCTCTAATAGCTTTGATCTGGCTCCTAACTCTTCTCTGGTTTGAGGTGGTGAAGCCATGTGTGGGGTGCAGAGGAGGACAGGCGTGCTGACTCAGGTTTCTCCTCTCGTTGGTCCTCCTCTCTCCATGGCACTGAGACCAGAAGGATTAATGAGAGAGTGGGGAAGAAAGAGAGCAGAGAGACTGTAGCAGACTTGGCTGAACGGTCTCTCTCTGTCCTGGCGGCCCAGCGGTCTAAAGCCTTTTTTATTTTTATTTTATTTTTTTACACCACAGACCATTTTTAAATTGACAATTTTGCTATTAGTTTTGCCATTTGTCTTCTTGTGGGCTCTGCCTTGATACCGAGTTTGAAAATGACAGAGAAAGAGAAGAAGAGGGAGAAAGACAGAGAGAAAAGAGATCATACAAAAGAGAGAGTGGCCATAAAAGCTAAACTGAAAAACTTTAATTGTCCGTCTTTCATTGTGGTTTCTTATAAATAAATAAAAGAAAATAAACATAGATCTCTCAGCAACACTCAGGTAGTGTCCACACACACAGACAAAAGCTATAGAGTGTTTCAATGGAATTGCGTTGCTAGGCAACAGCTTGGGTCCATGTTTACTTCCTGTCAGCTGATGTCATTCACATACACTGCAACAGGAAATAAACTAGGACACATTTTAGAACTGTGAAATGGTCTATATAAAAACATTTCTTGCGGTCTGGTGGCAAATGTTCTGTGGCCCAGTACCAGTCAACAGCCCACAGTGGTGGAAGAAGTATTCAGATCATTTACTTTATTAAAAGTAGCAATACAACGATTTCCATTTCAAGAGCTGCCACTTCTATGCAGGAAATCGTGGACTTTAAAATATTGCTGTCAAAGTGTTTTCACTTCGACTCGTCACTGATCTACTGTGTACACGAATCCCCTCCAGTTTCTCGAATGACTTGTCAAATATCACTATTTTGTGGATTTTATTGATCATATTCTGTATGTTCTCTTCGGCCCAGATGTCAAGCAAACATTGGACTTCTTCAGAAGTCCAGGTCCGTCCTCTCCCACTCATGTTAAAGGTCCCATATTGTAAAAAAGTGAGATTTTCATGTCTTTTATGTTATAAAGCAGGTTTAAGTGATATATAACTACTTTGAAAGTATCAAAACATTCAATCCATGGAGAAATACACACAGCCCATATTCAGAAACTGTGCGTTTGAAACAAGCCGTTAGGATTTCTGTCCATTTGTGATGTCACAAATCTACAATATATAGACCATTTCACAGTTTTAAACGTAAACACACTAAATGTGTCCCAGTTTATTTCCTGTTGCAGTGAATGACATCAGCTGACAGGATGTAAACATGGACCCAAACTGTTGCCTAGCAACGCAATTCCATTGCCATTCCATGCTGGCTTGTGAAAGCGCAAGTAAAGGTAAGTAGATATGTATTAACAGCAAAAATGTACTTAAAGTATCAAAAGTAAAAGTACGTCATATCATCAAATATTATATTATTTTAAAAGTGTGAAATGTAACTATAGATAACAGATACATGTAGTTCAGTAAAAAGTAAGTACAGTACAGGCAGTCCAGGAGTTGGTGTGAAGCACATACCTAAAAGCTGAAACTTAAAACATATTCTTGGGCTCAAATCTGCCTTAAGACCTTTGTAACATCGTTCCTCTCTTTTTCCCTCGTAGGGCCTGTTGCTCACCACTGACAGCGATCTAGTGAAGTTAAAAATTGCCATAGACTTGGCTGGAATGTCCCAGCAGCCCACCACCAGTAACCACTGGGCTCTTACTGGAGACTGTTTCAGACACACAGACTACCCAAACACTGATTCAATCTAAACTAATGAGACCCTTTGGCTGCAAAAAGTAATTTACATCCAACTTTAGTGCAATTTTATTTGAATTACTTCAATTTGTCATGCTGAGTGGCCGAGGACTGGGGATAGCATTTATTCGGGTGATGTGGAGCGCTGCTGAAAAGCTGCGCTTGATGTTTGCATTGTCTGGTGAAAAAAAGAGACAGAGCCTTTACAAAGGAGAAGAATTCCAAAACAGGCTGCTGAAAAGCAGTGTGTTACAAAGGACTTCAACACCGACATACCTGATGTAAACATCAAGGTTCAAACGCTGGAGAGGAGCCAGCCGACTAAGCTCAAGTTACTTAAGCAAACACGGACGCACATGCGCTGCACTCGTTTCTACGTGTGCCACAAAGAAAATAATACACATGTACCTTTTTTTTTTCCACTGTTGACTCCCTCCCTGTCAGAGTCAATGACATCACCTACCTCTGAAACAGTACGCCTTTCACAGAGGTGTCAAAGTTTCACATACCAAACAACGCTCACAATCATATGCAGAGACACGGACGCATGAACATACACAAATATGCAGTCATCCTCCTCCTGACTTCCATACAGGGTGATGTGCCTTCCAGGTATGTCTGTAGTCTAAACTTTAATCTGCTGCGGCTCGTGGTGTTTTCACAGGATTCCTCATATTTACAAATGAGAGAGTGCTCGGTCTACAGGCAGACCACGCATCCCAGTAATTAAAACACCCTGGGAGGTCCACCACTGAAAAAAGTGTGAGAATATTTGCTCTGCATTGACCAGCCTCTCACAACACTCGCCGCCGCCACCCCTCTTTATATCTTCATCTTCAACACACAAACTCTCCACCGCTCCACTTCCTCATTGCAGCTGGTTGTGACGGAGTCCTATTGGCTCAGGCCTGGTTGACATTGGTGAGAGGTTTCCAATGAGGAAAAGAGAGAGCGGTCAGAGTGGAGAGGTTCATGGTCGTACTGGCTTAGTGTGGGAAGGGTACCCGTGGGAAGAGGAGAGCAAGGACTGCAGCACATCCATAAATCAATAGTAGATGAATCACAGAGAGTGGCCGGTGGTGAGCCGGGTTACTGTCAACATGTTTATCCCTACACGCTGGGTGGAAAAAAACACACTCGCAGTAAATGGCAGTGGAGTGACAGGGACTATAATGTTTTCCTTAAATGTGGCTAGTCGGCAACTCCGGGTCTGAAAAGTGAAGCCAAAGAAGAAGTGCCTTAAACTTGCATTCTTTCTAACAGCCAGCAGGGGGCGACTCCTCTGGTTGCAAAAAGAAGTCTGATTGTATAGAAGTCTATGAGAAAATGAGCCTACTTCTCTCTTGATTTATTACCTCAGTAAACATTGTAAACATGAGTTTATGGTCTCAATCTCTAGTTTCAAGTCTTCTTCAATACAGCATGATGTTCATTTAGTAAATTATGGTCCCATTTAGAGTCAAATAGACCATAAAGCAGGGGATGCTTTATGGCGTGGCTACCTTGTGATCGACAGGTTGCTACCACGGCGTTGTCCGGTCTGGGTGTTTTCATCTTACATCTTTAACCTTTTCACAGTGTGTTTTCTGTTCATGAAAGTTAATTGCAACATTTTGGTAGCTTAAAAATGACTTCTTCAGCGTTCGGTTGCTCCACCCTCTTGTGTTAATTCTGATTACAACAAACCAAGATGGCGACAGCCAAAAACCAAGATGACGACGGCCAAAATGCCAAACTCGAGGCTTCAAAACGGTCGTCGACAAACCAATGGGTGATGTCTCGATGACTATGGTCTGTATGTTTTTCTAAGATGGATAGCTGCATTTGTTATCCAAGAGCAGTGGCCAGGTGTTTTGGCAGTGGAGTGAGGGCTTTATTTGGGGACTTACCTGAACAGGTGTCAGCTGGGCTCTGGGGTCAAACACTCGCAGCATCTTGTCCTAAGACAGATGAAAGAAAAAAAAAACATAAATTAACACATAAAAAAACAAATAAATACATAAAATACATACATACATCATAGAGTTGAATCAACACCTCTCTAAAGCAGTTTCAACAAAAGCTGAACATTATAACCTTCATGAAGGTTGAATTTATTGCAGGGCTGTACCTAATAAACTGGCAATATGATTAAGATGTGAAAAGGAGGTCATGTGCAAGGTCAACATTTTAAGTTCTCACAAAGAAAAGGGGGGAAAGGAATTAATCGCTCCTCAGTCAGCTGAGATTTTTTTCCATAGAAACTAAAATGAAAACTGAAATATGAAAGCCACATATTAAACACATTAATAAAAGAGAACCTCCACCTCGCTATAATTCAGTTAAAGAACAACACGAGCGCTCTGAAGTTTCCCTCATTTATCAGTGCGATCTGACTGATTCATCGTCGGCAAATGCAATCCAGTGACCTCTCCGAAAGCCTCATGAGCCGTGACCCCGGTCAGCCCAAACAAGCATTTGGCATCAATCACAGCAGCCAATCAGAGAGAGCCTCCTGCATGAATGAGAGGAAACGGGGCCTAATGGGATCAGGCTGTGACCAGGACATGCGTGTCTGCAGCTGTGTCACTCAATACTGCCTATGTGACTGTGATCACAGCGGACATACGGGGCTGATAGCAGGTAATAAGTGTAAGGACTTAGACTAAACCATGCATACACTTAACTCGCATATACACGTCAAAGAGAATCAGGAGGCTGACAATGACACAGTCAAGCATACACACACACACACACAGAGGCGCCATGCAACATGTGGCATAAATAGAGCGTTTTCATCCCATCAGACTGCATCCAATGTTGAAGCAAATTATCAATGTGAGCTTCAGCTTCCCTTCATCCTGTTCTCCACACCAATCCAAGAGGGGATTTATTTGCTCTTTATTAGCTTGAATAGCAAACAGGGTTTCTTAATGTGCCCATTCTCTCTCCATCTGTGTGTTTGTGAAGCCCACCCACGAATGTGATGCCCCAAGGCTTGAGGCCTCTGTGACCTAGGCCTAAGCCAACGGCTCAGGGAGCAGTGCCAGAACAACACACACACACACACACTTTAAAACTACATGACCTATGGATGAGAGCCCACCTGTTGCATAAATGCCAAAATCTGGCTAAAACCATCTCTAACCTGCACCAGCACAGGACAAACAAACAAGTTCTGATAAATGTTGGTTGGCAAACTCAACCAGTCATGTTGGTAGATAACCAACTAGGGCTGCAACTAACAATCATTCTCATTGGCGATTAATATTCTCGATTAATCAATTAATTGTTTTGTCAATACAATGACAGAAAGATAGACACTAATAAAAAAAAAGTAACTTTTAGTGAAAAATGACCATTAAAAATCCCAACAGCCACAAAATTAAATAAAATTAAATAAAATTGAATAAATAAATAATCTTAAAAAAAAAAAAGATTCCCAACAACCCAAGCTGACATCCTCAAATGTCTTCATTTGTCAGAGCAACAGTCTAAAACCCAAATATATTTAGTTTATGATCATGTATGCCAAAGAAAGGCATCAAACCCACACCTTTTTGGCATTTGGCAAAGATGAAAAAAAACGTTATTCAATCATCAGAACAGTTGCAGATTAATTTTCTTTATTTTTAAGACTATTTTAGGGCTTTTAATGCCTTTATTAGAGCAGCTGGAGAATGACAGGAAAGGAGGGAGAGAGAGAGGGGATGACACGCAGCAAAGGGCCGTGGGTCGGAATTGAACCTGGTCCGCTGCCAAGGACCGGGTTCAGAATAATATTCTGTCAATTGTTAGAGCTCTATAGCCAACTATCATTTCAGTTCCCTGACCTTGCAAACACACTTTTAGAATAACCAAACACACACATTATCTGCTGTACATACTGTATGCATATACAAACATACATTTGCCATATTAAGTTCACTCACTGGCATATCCACCCGAGTGTTGTTGTGCAAACAACAACATGACGGAGGAAACTATCTGGCTGTGCAAACATACACAGACGAGGGGGTACTCCCGTACAGATGTGTCTGTCCACCAAGCAACCACACACACACACACACTCAGACAAGCAAACACACTCTCTTAAGCCTATGACATATAAACACACACACCATCTCAACTCATAAATGCACAGATGGAGGGCCAGGACAGCAATGTGTGTGTGTTTGTGTGGTGTGTGTGTGTGTGTGCTGAGACAGCAGCTGTTTAATCAAAGTGACAGAGCCTCATTCTCAAGCTGCTCTTAATGAGTTTTTACTGTGAGTTTGCGGCACACAACTTTCACATGTATGTAAACACACACACACACAGACCCTGGGAATCTTCACCAAGGGGTGCTCTCTCTCTTCACTCGTCAAACACACTGTGATGCCAGCCTCCCCTTCCTGGTCTCCCATGGTTACCGGTGTCAAAGCCTGTTGTGATTGGCAGTTTGAGAGTGCAGGATCAATTATTCTATCTCACTCTTCTCACCAGGGGAAAATATTTGGTACGGAGCTCAGTTATAATGCGACTTTCAGAACTCAAGGTGTACCATAAATCCAGTGGCACCTCATTTCTAAACATACCACCCCGTCCTGTCCATCACTTGGATAAACAGAGGCCTCTCTGCTCGTACTACCTGTGGGCTTTCCCTCAAATGAATGGCGCCTTTCTCCCTCAAAGTGTGTCATAAATATACATCTCTATAGGTCCAAACGAGGCCTGTCATGATTCCTGCTCTTTGGGGTGGTGGTCTCCCCTTCATCTTCCCCCCCTCCAGCCCCTGCACCCCAATGTTTACCCTATGGGAGGGCCGGGGGGATTGGACCCACATGTTGCTGGGCCCTATTTGCTTTAATAAGTTGGATTGGAGGGATTGAAAAGCGGCCTTTTGGGTTAAATGACACCAGAGCCCAACAGGGCAAGAACCTCAGAGGCCCCTGACTCTGATCTTGGCTCACATTTCCGCCCCCCCATCCCCCTTTCTTTTCAAGTGATTCGCTTGATGGTAGGGGTGGTAGCTCTGGCGTGGATGATTATCCCGTCAAGGTAAATGTCATGATTTGGACGTAGCCTGTGACGGGGGTGGAGTAATTTGTTACTTGTCAGAGTAAAGACAAACAGCAGGGATTGGACTGACAATCATACCTGTTAATTACCAGCGAGGGGTAGATTTTTGTGTCAAAGTTTATTCCATGTCAAACAAGTCAACTCATCACGCAGTGTCTAAAGTATACACCAGAGGCCTCTGCCTCATTTTCACATCAATCAGGCTGTCTGGTAGGACTGCAACTAACAGGTATTTTTTATTGTTCATTGATTATTTTTCTCGATGAATCGATCAGTTGTTTGGTCTATCAAATGTCAGAAAGTGATGATCAAATGTCTTGTTTTGTCCACAACTCAAAGATATTCAGTTTACTGTCATAGAGGAGTAAAGAAACCAGAAAATATTCACATTTATGAAGCTGGAATCAGAGAATTTTTACTTTTTTTAGGTCTGTCAATCGATTAAAATATTTGATTGCGATTAATCACATTATTGTCCATAGTTAATCATGATTCATTTCCAATTATTTGTCAAGTATTTAATACTCTTATCAACATGGGAGTGGACAAATATCTTTGCTTTATGCAAATGTATGTTTATATTTATTATTATAAATCAATTAACACAAAACAATGACAAATATTGTCCAGAAACCCTCACAGGTACTGCATTTAGCATAAGAAAAATATTCTTAAATCATAATATGGCAAACTGCAGCCCAACAGGCAACAACAGCTGTCAGTGTGTCAGTGTGCTGACTTGACTGCGACTTGCCCCAAACTGCATGTGATTATCATAAAGTGGGCATGTCTGTAAAGGGGAGACTCGTGGGTACCCATAGAACCCATTTTCATTCACATATCTGGAGGTCAGAGGTCAAGGGACCCCTTTGAAAATGGCCATGACAGTTATTCCTTGCCAAAAGTTAGTGCAAGTTTGGAGCGTTATTTAGCCTCCTTCGCAACAAGCTAGTATGATGGTTGGTACCAATGGATTCCTTAGGTTTTCTAGTCTCATACGATACCCGTAGCTTCACTCTAGCTTTAAAACTGAGCCCGCTACAACCTAAAAATCGTAAATGCATTAATGTCTTAAAGGGACTATTTGTAACTTTCAGAAATGCTTGTTAACAGCGACACCTGTGGCCGTGAAATCAACGAAAGTCAGCGTCTGGCTCGTGCTTGTGCTCGCTCTACATAGACATGAGCGAGCATCGCTCAAAACAGTGAGGCGACACACGTCAGCTAAAAGCACAATATCACTCTATATTTCAGCTGCTTGGCAGTAATGTTAGCTGACCAGACGAAGGTCTCTCCATGAATCACTGCTGATACTGTGTTTGCTTCTTCTGCCTCAGCGCAGGCTTCAGCAGCGGGACTCCGCAGCGAGAAACTCGTCTCCCTCCGCCCGCAGCCGGAGTGAACAGGGAGACACCGGCACCCAGTCGGTAACGAGACAACAACGTTTCTCTCTGCAGAGTCCCGTCACTTCACAAGACACGATAACCTCCGTTGGTCTGGAGGAGCTGTGGCATTTACTTCTGCACAAACATCCACTGTACATTCACTAGATATTCTCAGAGCTAAACTAACTCTTCTGCAGTGTGGAGTGAGCGCGCGTTCACGTCTAGAGGTGGAGCGAGTACGCGAGAACGCGCGCGCTGTCTGAGTGAAGGCAAGCAGGCAGAGGAGCGGGAACGCCGGCAACACGCGAGCGCGCATATGCGAACGCGCATGTGTCCCGACCCAGTACATTTATACGCTTAAAAAGTTACAAACAGTCCCTTTAAAGAAATTAGTGGCGTTAAAACAAATATGCGTTAACGTGTTATTATCGAGTTAACTTTGACAGCCCTCCTTTTTTTTTTTTTTAATCACTCAAACCGATTGTAACCCATATGAAATATAGGGCTACTAAACCCATATATGTCATTTAGAAGTGTAGTTGCATATTGTTCCCAGAGGGGGCGCAACATGCATTCTGTGGAGGTCAAGTGTAGAGGACGTGACGTCAGCCTGTGTATTTCTCACTTCCCTTGAGATCGCTACCTGGATACGTCGTGAAAACGTGCTCTGACCAGACTGTTAAGCGAACACGGCATACAACGCCACAAAGCAGTCCGGAAAGTATTACTTTCTTTAAAGTTTAAGCCTTTGAGCTACATCTTTAGTTGGAGTCTCAACTGTGAACGGGAGAAACTACTTTCTGTTCAGATTCAAACTGCTGGTGAGTTGAGACACACTCTGCTGTTTTGGCTCGTCTGTTTTAACCACTAGCTAAGGCTGTTAGATGGTCTATGCTAACTGCTGGTTTAAGCTAATCGCTAAGATACTTTCTAGCTCTGGTTGGTAGCGTGGTGAAGTTTAAAGGTGTACTGGGCTTTGTTTACATTACAGCCACTTTGGTTAAGTGAGGCTAACACATAGTAATGGTTTAGTACAACTGCACCGTGATGCAACAGATTTTGGTTATTAAAATGCAAATGTTAAAGGGACTATTTGTAACTCTGTACGCGCATAAATGTAGCGGGTCGTCACACATGCGCGCTCGCGTATGCGCGTTCGCGTGTAGCCGCTGTACCCTCCTCCTCTGCCTGCTCGCCTTCACTCAGACAGCTCAGCTCGCTCCACCTCTAGACGTGAACGCGCGCTCACTCCTCACTGCAGAAGAGTTAGTTTAGCTCTGAGAATATCTAGTGAATGTACAGGGGACGTTTGTGCAGAAATAACTGCTGCAGCTCCTCCAGACCAACAGAGGTTTCCCGTGTCTTGTGAAGTAACGGAGCTCTACAGAGATTTACGTTGTCTTCTCGTTACCGACCGGGTGCCGGTGTCTCCTCTGCTCTCTCCGGCTGCGGGCGGAGAGAGCAGGGAGACATGCTGCAAAGCCCCGCTGCTTCAGCCTGCACTTAGGCAGGAAAAGCCAACACTAGGATCAGATTAAAATCATGTTCATGAAGAGACCTCCGTCTGGTCAGCTAACATTACTGCCAAGCAGGTGAAATATAGAGTGATATTGTGGTTTTAGATGACGTGTGTCGCCTCACTGTTTTGAGCGATGCTCGTTCAGGTATATTTAGAGCGAGCAAGCGCGAGCCCGACACTGACTTTCGTTGATTTCACAGCCACAGGTGTCGCTGTTAAGAAGCATTTCTGAAAGTTACAAATAGTCCCTTTTAAGTGAGGCTAACACATAGTAATGGTTTAGTACAACTGCACCGTGATGCAACAGATTTTGGTTATTAAATTGTTAATTTAAATAGCAGTAATTAATTTGATAACACCAGTTCATTTGATGTGTGTGCTTAATATAAGTAAGTTCATAATTAAAGGTTACATATATTAAAAACTGTATAAAAAGTGTTTGAGAAGGTGGATGAATAATTCATTTTAAGTTAAAATGCCAATTTTATTACAAGATATTGTATGGTAATCCATTGGATTGTTTTGAAGTATATCCTTAGTTATTGGTTATACATGATGAGATACTGTGAAAGTAGATAAGACTATCACTTACTATCCTGCACTATTTGCGTAGGTTGGTTTTTCTTTTGGTTCTATTAAACGACGATAGAATCTGGAGGATTCATTGATGGCGAGCCAAGCCCAGTGAGACTGTGGACGGTTGTGGAAACCGTAGGACCTGCCACAGAGGACATCTGACTGCTCAATTCATTTGGATACCAGATAAGAACACAAACACACTTTTACTACCCGGGTAGTTGGGTAGTAGGAACTAAAATACTGGAACTTGAAATAGTGTGGTGGTGTATTCACATTACACCCACACCAAGACAGAAATGCACTCTTTGGATCATCTTAATTAGAGGAAGAGGATTTCATCTTAAAGGACACTGATTTTGGGGGAATTTTCTATTTTATTTGTATTTTGGGGGAATTTTCTATTTTATTTGTACTTTGAAAGAGCTCTCTTTTATTTATTTTTACATTTCATTTCATACTTTGACATCTATGTGAAGCATTTTGAATGTTGTTGAATTGTTGTGGTGCAATAAAATTGTCAACTGTTCAATCTATAATAACTCTCCTGAGTTATTTAAGGCAACTGCTCATCGAACCTAGGTAGATGTTGGCGTATTCATTATTCACATCGGTTGAGTACCAGAGGCGCTACACGATTATCAAAATAGTTGCCAATTAATTTAATAGCCAACAACTAATCGATTCATCGTTGCAGCTCTAATGTTTGGTTTCAAAAAATGTAATCATGTTAACTTCCACTGATGAAATCGCCTATAGCTCTTCCTATAAATGAAATGTATTCATGAAACTATTCAAGCTCCACTCGTAAATTCCTTTTTCCTCTGCCCTCTCCTCATAAACCCATACCACCTCCCTCCTTTCTCCTCCTACACAAAAAATATTAACAACCTAATGGAAAGCCCATCAAGCTGTGTGATTATTTCCTGATGACACAGAGGAGAATGGGGCCATACGGATGCATAAAATCCCTGGGAGACTTTCTCTTTTCTTAGCTATGAAACTACTGTACCTGCCACAGGAGTGATGGCCGTCAGTTCCTGATTCAACTTGAACTTGCACCAGAAGAACGGGAGGGGTCAAAGGGGCGTACTGGGGTGTGTAGTGGAGTCACGGGGGGCTCAGGGGTCAGGTGGGGTCGAGACAAAATCCCTGATACATTTATCCTTCAAACACACACAGGCTTGTGCCCGAACTAACAAGTTAATAGAGTTCCCAGTCTGACTAGGAAAATCTCTACAGGCTCTTCAACAACTGCGGCCAAGATTTCTTTACTTTGTCATCATTATTACAGCACTAAAACAAACTGGCTATTATCTTTTGCGTCATAGGGCTTTCAAAGTTTATTCCTTTTCCCTCTGTTCACTAATTCCTAATCAAATGCGTGATGTGATCCCCACCCTTTTCATGAGCATTACTCCTGTTGACATTTTGATGAAATAAACCCCCATATAAACAGATAACGAGCAGCGGTGTCCAATGGGAGGGGTGCTGCGCTGAATGTGGGCCACTGGCTGCATCTAGTGGTCACACAATGCAACTACAGCACTCAAACCTCGGTCCGTAACAGGAATAAAGATGGTGAAAATAAAGCAAAACTCTCTTTATCGTGCTTTAAAATCAAATGTGAAGCAGGTCATTGTATACATATACAGTATCTGGTGCAGTGGAAGCTGTCATTACCTTGCAGGAGGAAGCCAGCAGGGAGCCGTCCTGTTTCCAGCTCAGACTCTGCAGCTGGTCACCGTGCTGCTCCAGAACTGCAGACACACACATCGTCATTTAGAGAGGTGAGAGAAGGGAAATGACTAGAGACACAATGTTCATGTTGGACAGGGACTAAAAAAGGAAAAAGAAACATTGAACTATGGACACAGAATGATGGATGGCACATATACAGACAAGACAAAGAAAACGACTGAAAAACATTTGAGAGGTCACTGCGGGAGAAATGCAGGAAGGAGATGAAGAAGCCATAAATTAAGCACAGAAAACACACAGTAATACAAAGAATGAATGATTTAAAGGGTAACTTGTGTATTTTTCAACCTGGACCCTGTCTTCCCATGTTTTTGTGTCTAACTGACAACAATTTCCGGAGACAGCAGCTGCTCACGGGCTGCAATGTGGTGCTATTGGGGCAAGCTGGCACCGTCATTTACATCTACTAAAAGTGCTTGTTTTTGCCATGACAGGCTCTGATTGATATTATAAGTGTCTGTCATTATGGAAAGGGTCTGGCTCAAGGAGAAGTCTCGTTTTTAAATCTCGCGAGGTGACATTTTGCCGGAATTCTCCCTCAATACTGGACCAATTTAAAAAAATTGTTGTCCACATAAGTCACTTAGACACAAAAACATGGGACAATAGGATCCAGGTTGAAAAATACCAAATGGATCATTCATATGTCCTTACGATTTTAGGCCCATGAGAGAAATTATGAGCATGACACATATTAGGCTGCAGTGCCATAAAGTGAGCACAGCACAGCTTGTGTGAATTGTTTAGTTTCAATATGACACCAAACAGATGAAAAGAGATGACAAGTGCACTTAAGACAGAAACACATAAAGTGATTTGACATGAACTTAAACAGTAAAAGGAAAAAAAAAGACACTCATTCATATATAGATTTCTATCATTCAGAGCTTGTTCCTCAACCACATGAGAATGAAGGTGATGAAAGACAGCGTGTGGGGATACAGCTCATGAAAAGTTGGATCAGCAGTGAGCAGCAGCAGCCAGGCCAGCTGTCATGGGATGTGGGAGGGGGGTGGGGGGCAGTGTTTGTGGGGGTGTGGGGGCTGAGGCCAGAGGATAGTGACTGCATCCTGAGGCCAGTCCGCGGGGAGACTGGGACCAGGACAGCAAACCAAAAACATTACCTCTGCTGCTCCGGCACTTAGACAGAGCCACAGGGCTGTAAAACGTAGGCAGTGTCAGTCAGACAGTCCCCAACGAAGAAAAGGAAACAACCACTCCTCTCCAAATATATATATAAAATCATGTTGCACATAGAAACAAAACAGGCCACAACAAAAAATTGAACACTAACTGACAGAAGACTGGAATGTTAAATGCAGACAGTGCATAATGTACGACAAAGACTTTGACGAATTAATTTTGGCTGGCGACAAACAAACACCAGCTGTAGCTACCTGCTAGCGGTGTATCCTGGCGGCTGGTGTCCCAGATCAGGGGGGACTTGGTGGCGCCCACAGCCAGCACGCCGGAGGAGGTGGGGTGGAAAAGCACCAGCTCCACCCTGCCCCGGCTTGGACGCAGGGTCAGCTCGGGACTGCTGGGCTGCTGCAGCTCTGGATCGCACAAACGCCACAGCTTCACCTAAACGCACAGACAAAGGGAGGGATATATCAAAATAGTGGGTTAGCAGCGTCACTTACACTTTACAACACCTTACAATCAGTGGGCAACTCCAGGGTCTGAAAAGTGAAGCTGATGCGGAAGTGCCTTACACTTGCATTCTTTCTAACAGCCAGCAGGGGGCGACTCCTCTGGTTACAAAAATAAGTCTGATTGTATAGAAGTCTATGAGAAAATTAGTCTACTTCTCTTGATTTATTACCTCAGTAAACATTGTAAACATGAGTTTATGGTCTCAATCGCTAGTTTCAAGTCTTCTTCAATACAGCATGATGTTCATTTAGTAAATTATGGTCCCATTTAGAGTCAAATAGACCATAAAGCAGGAGATGCTTTAGGGCGTGGCTACCTGTGATTGACAGGTCGCTACCACGGCGTTGTCCGGTCTGGGAGTTGTCCGTGTTTTCGTCTTACAACTTTAACCCTTTCACAGTGTGTTTTCGGTTCATGAAAGTTAATTCTAACCTCTTTGGTATTCTAAAAACGTCTTATTCAGCGTTCGGTTGTACTTAGCTCCACGCTCTCATGTCACTTCTGGTTGCAAATAACCAAGATGGCGTTGGCTAAAATGCCGAACTCAAGGCCTCAAAATGGCAGTCCACAAACCAATGTCTACTATACAGTCTATGATTACAACACAAAGATGCAATCTGCTCCTAACCAGCAGAAACATCTCTCCACCCTCTTTCGATGGAAATAGTCCTCCAAACCTCAGTGAATTTCTGCTCCTTTGAACATTAAATGAAATGATTGTGATCATCTGACAGATGTTTTTTGAAGCCACATCAGAGACAGACGGAGCAGACTGGGAGGATCGCTACAGCCGCCGTCTAATAGGTCAAGATGCAGCATCACAGCTAGAGATAAGGTGGCAAGTCTCTAGCTGTTCTAGCTAAATGGTGATACTGTACTGCACAATTTGGGGTTTGGTTTTCTTGTTGATGCTGTCATATGAGAACAGATGAAATTAAATTGCATTACTTCATTTTAAGTCATTAAAAACACTCATATTTCACAAGTTGGTGCATTCACTCGAATTTGCTTGCTCGGCACCATCCAGTTGGTGAAACAATACACCCTGTTGGCACCAGATAAGAGGAATAAAAGAGCGCTGCAGATGCTGGCCACTGCAGACCACTCCAATGTGTGTGTGTGTGTGTGGCAATATTTGGGTGTGTTTTCACAGCTCCCTGAGGTAAACCGAGCTTGCTGAGTCTGAAGATGCGGACCCAACACTCAGCAGATTCCAGTAAGCCAGGGCACCTGTGGCTGAGGATAATGTGCTGAGAGGAGGGAGTCTTCAAAAAGCTTTACATAACAAAAAAGCAGGTTCATATCATATTCTAAGCCCTGCCAGGAACAACAAAGCCTGAGAGGATGGAAAATGGACTTATGTGTAAGTATACGACAACAAGATCAATACAAAAGAAAAGAGAAATCTCACCGTTTCATCTGCAGAGCATGTTGCCAGGAGACTTTCATCATAAGGAGAAAAGTCCATATCAGTCACCAGATCTGACAGAGAGGAGGGGAAACAAATGAAAAAAGAAAAATTAGATCCTTTCTGAGCAATAGGCATTTGCATTTCTCATTTGATTAGTTTTCTTTCAAGAGACCAGAGTGTCCTGGGAGTGGGTTGGAGTGGTGGCAGTTATGCGGAGGAAAGGGGACAAGGAATGGAGGGAAAGAAGAGAAACTATGATGTGCTGACACTAAAGAATAAAGAAACACTACCAGAATGGCAGGAAATCTGCGTGACTGTCCATTGGCCATCTGAACCAGGTTTGACTGAGGTCAGGCCCAGCATACCGCCACCTGCAGACACAGAAAAATGTCATTGATCATACTTTTTAAAACCTTCTTTCTCTGTCTTTATAGTGCAGAAAAACAAAACAAAAACATGATGTCTTTTTTCCAAGGAAATCCCTTTTTGTTTGATTTTAACTTGATTCAGTCATCTCTTTCCATGGATGCTTCTGTCTGCACGAGGCAATCGTCACTGTTAACCACACAGTTATTAGCCTCACCAGCCTGCTCGGTGTTGAAGGCCACAAGCTTGGAGCTCGCTTTGATGTGGTTCCCCTGGCAGGAAAAGGAACCAGCTCGGACGTTGTTGATCCATCCCTGAATTTAAAGACAGAGAGCACGAGTGAGGGATCATAACGGTTAAAAACAGTGGTATGACAAGGAAAAGGAATGTCATTCAAGCCCGAGAATCCTAAGTGTTCTCTTGACATGTCTACACAAGAACACATCCAACTAGAAGAATCCAACATAGTTCATCTGTTTCATAATATTAAAGGAGCACACGTGAGTTGCTGTCACAACGAGAATAAAACAAAGTGAACACTGAAATAAACAGGAAGGATCTAGCAGAGAGCGTGCACACATAAGTGACTCTGAATGAGCAAAGTGTTGAGGAAGTGGAAGGACTCCCTGCGTTGCACAGCAGAGAGCTCTTAAAATCCTCTTTCAACATTTACAAAGCAAGAAGCAGCGAGAGGACTGAGTGTCCGACTGTACAACACCCTCCAATAACTACTGCTGATCCTCAGAAAAACTGTTACAGACCAACTATGACAGACATTTGGCCTACAGAGGGACTTCCAAAGCATGCATATACAGTATTTTAACAGGATTACTAGATGTGTATGCAAGACAAGTAAACACCAAATGTGTCACTGACTGGTGTGACAGTGGCTCAAACCCACTCTGTGTTAAAGTTGGAAGTAAGATCCCAAGAAATAATCCTAAACTTGATTTCTTCTGATTTAACCACATATAAGGATATGCTTATTATTATTATTATTATTAGTCATTATAATTATTTTCTCCCTAACTAAATTGCACTACGACTAAGGGCTGGGCGATATGGAGAAAATCAAATATTGCGATATTTTCGACCAAAGACCTTGATATCGACATTGCAACGATATTGTGGCGTTGACCATTGGTGCTTTCACTAATTATTAACAAAATGACAGCTAGAACAGTCTGGTAAATTCAGAAAATTACATCACATTACTGTAATGCAGCCTTTAAACCAGGAAAAGACAACACTTATTCCATGTTACGATATCCAAAATCTAAGATGATATTTAGTCTCATATCAAGATATCAATATAATATTAATATATTGCCCAGCCTTACTAGGACTTCAAACAGGTTGACTACTCCATTCAGTCAACATATTTTTCAGCGTCCAGAGATAGAATTGCTGGATCTGGAGCATTCTTTCTTGCATGGATAATATTAAGGACACTTTTTTTTTTTTTTATTACAAAAGGCTTGCTTTCCCTTAATATATAACATTTGGATCAACTTGGTATGATCAAAATCTGGTATGTGTTTCCTGCATTTTTCTCAGGATTAAAGAGAGACTGAACACATTCTGCTGTGAAATCCATCTGTGATTAGAAAGAGCCCAGTTGGCACCAAAAACTGCATTCATGGGACTACGGGATCACCTCAGTGCCAGCCTAACAGGAGCTGATTAAATTAGACTACTCCTGTGACTACTCTCTCGAACCATGAGGAACCCTCAAGCTGTTCTAGATTATTCATGTCCCACTCATCTTTGCTTTCTTGTCTCTTTACATCCCTATAAGCCTTTCTGCTCCTCGCCCCATTTTCCTCTCCTCTACAGTGTTTGACGTGACAGCTCCCGTCACATGACTTCATCACCGGAATAGTCACAATCACACATATTCATCAGTCTGCTGTGTAGGGGTGTAAGAAAATATTGGTACACATGAGTATCTCGACATTATATTTCGCGATACTGTATCTGTATCTGTATCTGTATCGGCTTTTAATTAACCCAGCTGCTATTCTGTCTTTCGAAGATTGTAGTGGGCTCAGTTTTAAAGGTCCCATATTGTAAAAAGTGAAATTTTCACGTCTCTTATATTATAAAGCAGGTTTAAGTGATATATAAATACTGTGAAAGGATC
Source organism: Sebastes fasciatus (assembly GCF_043250625.1). NCBI lineage: Eukaryota > Metazoa > Chordata > Actinopteri > Perciformes > Sebastidae > Sebastes > Sebastes fasciatus. The sequence goes on along the minus strand of NC_133807.1, from coordinate 28,258,572 downwards.
AAAACACTCAATCCATGGAGAAATACACACAGCCCGTATTCAGAAACTGTGCGTTTGAAAGGAGCCGTTAGGATTTCTGTCCATTTGTGATGTCACAAATCTACAATCTTTAGACCATTTCACAGTTTTAAACGTAAACGTTCTAAATGTGTCCCAGTTTATTTCCTGTTGCAGTGTGTGTGAATGACATCAGCTGACAGGATGTAAACATGGACCCAAGCTGTTTCCTAGCAACGCAAGTCTGTTGCCATTCTGTTGAAATGTACTAAAACGGAGCATTTCAGACAGAGCGTGAATACAGGTATATTCAGACAGACAGTATGTGAACAATAATACGTTTTTTGAACATTAAAGCATGTAAACATGCTCTAGTAGAAACCCAAAATACAAGCATGAACCTGAAAACTTGCACAGTTAAGAACAGGAATCCTTCCTCTGGCCCTGGAAGTCTGTAGATTTAAAAGCATCCAGGAGGACAACAGGTTGTGCGAAGTATGCGAGTTAGGAGAAGTTGAAAATTAATCACATTTTGTTTTGTATTATCCATACTGTGATGAGTTACAAACTTCTATTTTAAATGAAATGTCTGTTCAAAATCCAGAAATGTTTTGGTGCTCGGATGATGACAAAATGGAATGGCTATTTTATATTAATGCTTATAATTTGGCTACTTTTGTTTCTCAAGCTTGGAAAAAAACGTCAGGATAGTTTATTTGTTTAATATTATTTGCAATTTATGCTGCTACTCCGGTTTCTGCCTTTTTCTTTCCTTTATTTTGTAAATAATGGTGTCTTGTAAGCCCGTTTGGACTGGGTATATTATTTATGCATGACTCAATGATAATAAAATAAAATAAAATAATAAAAAAAGACAAGACAGTTTTCCTAAAATTAGACTTGAAAAAAATCGCAATATATCGCCTTGCTTACAGCATCGCAATATATCGCAATATATTGAATCATACCCCCTGTATATATACACATATGGTATCGCCAGATTCTTGCCCATAATGGTGTCTTTTAAGCCCGTTTGGACTGGGTATATTATTTATGCATGACTCGATAATAAAATAATACAAAAATTAAATTAAATTAAATCAAATTAATTTAAATTAAATAACATTAAATTTAATTTAATTTAATTTAATTTAATCAAATCAAATTAAATTAAATTAAATTTTAAAAAAAGACATTTTTCCTAAAATTAGACTTGGAAAAAAAAAATCGCAATATATCGCCTTGCTTACAGTATCGCAATATATTGCGATATATTGAATCGTTACCCCTGTATCATGATACATATGATATTGCCAGATTCTTGCCCATACACACCTCTACTGGTGTGTGAAGGGTTGGGTTTATCATTCATGGCAGCAAAGCACCACCTGCTGTCTCAGACACTGTGCAGAGATTGGAGTTATACCACTGTCTGTCTGTAAATACCATGCATTTTTACTACCTCAGTAAAAAACAAGGTGGAGGGATTACATAATCCACCTCAGCTCAGCAGCAGGGAGAGAGGGAGCTGCAGGCGTTGCAACAATTTGGAGGAAAAAATGGCAGATTTGTATGCAAGACTCTGCAGTCTCGTCCAGACATGTCACCTCTCTCTCTATCACTGAGATGACAGTCATGTTGCATTCAAAATATCCATATTTCCCCCAAATCTGCAGCCAAAAATTGTGCAACACCATATGATTATTGAAATGATTAGCTCTAACATAATAGCATGCTGCACACTGCATCTGATGCATGCTAGCAGCTCTATGCAACCACATGGCTCCTTTTCACTACTATATTTAGTGTGAATACTAGTGGTTGAGTTCAGATTTTAGGTGTCTCAATACTGAGCAGCCTTCTCCAGATGCAGGAAGTTCAACATCCCTCTGCAGGCAGGCAGGCGTTAACCCAAACACACAACTTCAGTAGCTAATAAACCACAGCTAACGTTAGCTCCAGGCTCGACCCAGAGGTTGGTGCTCTTACTCACATCTTTCTTGGCAATTTTCGGAGTGGTGTTTTTGAATTTGGAGGTCTTAAAGCGATTCATGCTGCTCTCTAGAGTTGACTTTTCGTGCCTTCCGGTTGTGTGTCTCTAGTAACTCAGCAGAGAGAGAGAGAGAGAGAGAGAGAGAGGAGGACTCTCCTGCTACAACTGACAGTTCAGGCTGGTAGTACGTGTGCGCTCGCTTTGTTTCACGGAGTTTACCGCTTGGGCGGGGTTATTCCCTTCTTCTTCTCAAACATTAGTAGAGAAACCCCCTGCCGTGTTGCGGGCTGCCCCGGATCTTAAAACATGTGCATCCTTTTTTTTTTACTTGACACATGTGATGCTCTGACACAGAGGAATTTGTGGAAGATGAGTTTGACCATCACTATTATCTTTTTTTTTTCATCATAAAACAGACAAACTCAGACGTAACTGGCCTTAATCCAAACATTCCTACGTGTTTAGAAATCTGTTTTGTTTTTTTGCCATTTATTTGGTTGTTTTTCCACCTTATTCTCAGGGGTGTTACTGTAGAAATGATTAGGTCCGTATCCTCCGTAATTAAAATAATAATTAAAATAATAATAATAATAATAATAATAATAATGATTATAATAATAACCAAAATAAAATAATAATAATTAACAGGCATCTAACTACAAAGTTTAACGTAGCTAATGAACAAAATGCAAATTGGGTAAAAATATATATATTTTTTTTACTTCATCTTTGGAAGAAGTAAAAGTATTTTTTCCTATTATATATATATATATATTACTTCATCTTCATCTATATATATATATATAGAATAGGAAAAAATACTTTTACTTCTTCCAAAGATGATTTCTTTTTTTTCTATATATATATATTTATGTATATACAGTATATATATAAAGGAAAAGTAAGATTTAAGATAAACTTCTGCAACTCGTTTTTCTTGAGAGAGCATCATCTTGACTATTACATATCTTTGCGCTGTCGGTGACGCCCACTCTGTTCCGGACATGCGCAGTGAGCATGCGCAGTAGAGTCCGCAGCAGTAGCAGCAGCTCCTAGTGAAGGAATGATGGCGTCCTCGGCTGCCCGCTGCTCCTCACGCTGGATTACAGTCATCGTGTCGTCTGGACACCGCAGGGCCGCCGGGGCTGCAGTCTCCGCTGCTGGTCATGGAGGAGTCCGCAGTATCTCCACCCTGGGAGCGGAGAAACTGTGCTGGGGAGGCAACCTGATGTGTGTCGGAGCAGGCAAAGCGGTGACATTGAGAGGACTGTCGGGTGAGAACATATGGTACCGGCCTAGGCCAGGCTAGGCTTAATGTTGTGTAATGTTATGTGTTTTTACAGGTGATGCAGGATAAAACAACTAATTTAACTTAACATAGCTTGATTAAAGCTATAGCAGAGTCATATGGCATATTTTTACAGTTGTAAGTAAATCATCTTCATCTTAAAGGTCCCATATTGTAAAAAAAGTGAGATTTTCATGCCTTATATATTATAAAGCAGGTTTAAGTGCTATATAAACACATAATTGTGCAGTTGTAAGTAAATCATCTTCATTTTAAAGGTCCCATATTGTAAAGAAAAGTGAGATTTTCATGCCTTATATATTATAAAGCAGGTTTAAGTGCTATACAAACACATAATTGTGGTGAATTAAACCTCTAGTGATAAGTTGGAATAGCAAAGTGTTTGCATGTTGGTAATATATTTGCACAAATGTTAGCTGATAAGTAACAAGAAACTGCAGAAATGTTACAGTAATGCCAAAGACATGTACAGTATGAGGTAATTTGTCTCACTCTATAGTTATATCCACCACAGAGCAGGGACAAGACTATTTTTTCTTTTTATTAAAGGTCCCATATTGTAAAAATGAGATTTTCATGTCTTATTATATTATAAAGTGCTATATAAATACTGTTAAACTATCAGAATATACGGAGAAATACACACAACCCGTATTCAGAAAATTGCGTGTTTGAAACAAGCCGTTATAGGATTTCTGTCCATTTGTGATGTCATAAATATACAATATTTAGACCATCACACGGTTTTAAACGTGAACATTCTAAATGTGTCCCAGTTTATTTCCTGTTTGCAGTGTATGTAAATAACATCAGCTGACAGTAAGTAAACATGGACCCAAGCTGCTGCCTAGCAATGCAATTCCGTTGCCATTCCATTGAAATGCACTAAAACGGAGCGTTTCAGACAGAGGGGTAAAAACAGGTATATTCAGGCAGACAGTATGATGAAAATAATGTGGTTTTTTTTAACATTACAGCATGTAAACATGTTCTTGTAGAAACACAAAATACAAGTATGAACCTGAAAATGAGTATGATACGGGACCTTTAACAAACGTTTGTATTTCTAGAATCTTCTTGCAAATTAAATATTAATATTTGTCATGTTATTTTTTGTCGGCTCAGCCCGAAAGTACATTCATTAAATTCTGTAAAAATAAATAAAAATGCAGACGAGACAATTTAGCTGTTAGATGGTTGCAAAACTGTACAGTCAGAACCTGAATGCAGCTATAATGCATGTTTACTGTTCTAAATTGTATTTGCTCACCCTTTTACCCTGTTTTGCCACTTCCCAGGCATCAAATCGCCCCATGCTGCTGGCACACACTCTTTTCACACAAGTGCCCCTGCAAGCAGCAAACAGGACTTCTACCAGATCCTCGGCGTTCCTCGCACAGCAACCCAGAAGGAGATCAAGAAAGCCTACTACCAGGTCTGCTCCTTTTGCCTGACATACTTTCTGACAGCTTGTATTGGTTCTCAGATCATCACAGTAGTTGACCAATGTGTTTGTTGTCCTCTCAGATGGCCAAAAAGTATCACCCCGACACCAACAAAGAAGACCCACAAGCCAAGGAGAAATTTGCTCAGCTGGCTGAAGCTTACGAGGTTTACTCTCAGACTTTATTCACGCTTTCTCGTGACACTGTATATTCTCCCTCGTGTGTTTTCTTTGGCCCTGTTCAGACCTGGCATTAACATGCATCTCCACATGCATCTCCAGTGACCACTTGTGATCCGATCTCATTTACCCGATCGATATGCAAATAAACCCGTAGTAAACACACGGCTAATACAGCTGACGTTGTGACGTAATATTACATGAATGTCAGTAGTAATATTCCACATATTTGCATTTTATTAACATCAAAATATCAGGTTATTGTACCGGCGGTCCCGGGGACCTCCATGGTGCCGACACCGCTGCCTTTGCCAGGCAACATCGGGTTACAGAGCTTCAGAGAGCCGGGGATGAGAGCGAGCGGGCGGGCGTCAGCTCCGTTCAAAACACTGGAACAAAAACACTGACACATCTCGGACAGTATGATTCAAAATGCACTTCCTGTGCCTAGTCTGATAGTCTGTAGGCTATGTAGCCTATAGATGAGATTTAGTTTAATAAAATACAGTTGTACCTCCAGAATACAGTAGAGCACAGAGGCCATTTCCATGCTGCGAGGCAGACAAGCCCTCGCATCTGCCTGTCTATTCACCTGACGAGTGCAGTGATCCCACGGATCCCAGCGGGATGTCAGTAGAGTCGGCGTTCCTTAACGTGGTCACATTTGCGTCCACACTGCTGAAAGAATGTGGCCATATGTGGCCCAGACCACCTCTGAATGTGGTCTGAGCGATCAGGGTCTCAATGCGTGTGAACAGGGCCTTTGAAACCTATGAATAGTCTCTTCCAGCATATACAGTCTCATTTGAATTACAAATGCACCTCTTAAATCTTGCTCCATGTTTCTCCCAGATCCTGAGCGACGAAGGCAAGAGGAAGCAGTACGATACGTATGGCTCAACGGGCTTTGACGCTGGTCAGGCTGGCAGAGGGCAGAGCTACTGGTCTGGACAGGCCAGCAGCGTGGACCCGGAGGAGCTCTTCCGCAAGATCTTCGGGGAATTCTCCGGAGGCCGCGGCTTTGGAGACTTCAACGCCATATTTGAACAGCCACAGGAGGTTAGTGGGATACTGTAAAATGGGAACATCTCATCTGGCTCAAATATTTTTATTAGTGCACATACAGAGCGATGAATTTCTCTTTTTCTTTTTTTCAACACAGTACTTCATGGAGCTGACGTTCACTCAGGCAGCAAAGGGAGTCAACAAAGAGTTCTCCGTTAACATGGACGCAGCCTGCCAGCGCTGCGATGGTAAGGGCCACGAGCCGGGCACCAAAGTGCAGCACTGCCACCACTGCAACGGCTCCGGCATGGTAAGAGCTCTGACGCGCTGCCTTCCTTCTTCAAAGTGTGTTTGTGTTGTTGTATTTACTAAACACACGTATTGTCCACACCCTGTAGGAGACGGTAAACACAGGTCCGTTTGTGATGCGCTCCACGTGTCGTCGCTGTGGCGGCACAGGCTCGGTCATTTCCACCCCCTGTAACTCCTGTCGGGGGACGGGTCAGACCAAGCAGAGGAAGACTGTGATGGTTCCTGTGCCTGCAGGTCAGTCTCACTTAACGGTCTGCTCTACTGGTTACACACACTGTAAACACCTCAAGCATATTTGATCTTATCTCTAATGAGTATGGAAAGTAGGGCTGGGTGTCGGTACTCAATGTCTTTTAAGGAGGGCTCAACAATAAGGATCGCCCGCTTGCCTGGGGCAAGTAAAATGTCTCGTCGGGCTAGTAAATCCGGCAACTCACTTGTCCGATTTAGCAAGAAGTAAAAAAATAATGAAACACTTTGTTTTTTCCGGAGCTGATGATGGAAGTAGCTAAGGAGTGAGCCATCTTGCTTCCTTCTCATCTCTCTTGAAAGTTGCACATGCGCAGTACCGATCAGGCACTTGTGAGAAAATGGCATCGGGTAAAGACAAAGTTTATGAGCTGAAGTGCAAGCGAGCATTAGATTAAACATGACAGTTAATGTTAGTCTTTGTTGTTATTTGATAACCACTAATAAATAAAACAATTAGTAAAAATCGACTTAGGGCAAGTGGATTTCTGAGTGAAAAATATCCTTAACTTTGATGGTAAGGTATTGTTGGAGAAACTATTTAATAAGTCTCTGATCATTCAGTTGAGAAGCAATTACTATTTATTAAGCAAATGCATTTGGGTCCATACAGCAGACAAGTCAGTGTTCAAAGACCGAGAGCTCCCTCACTACATCATTCTTTATAATCTTGGTTCAGCCTTCCCCCCTCTTTGTGACCCAAACCTTATCTTGATTTAGCCTTCACTCCCCTTTGTGACCCAAACCTTCCGCCCTGCCTCTAAGTGGAAGATTCATTAAAAGAGTTACTGGTGATTATAATGTTTTGAAAGAGTGCGGATGCAAATATGATAACAAATATATCTCAACTAGGACAGTCTGTACTTTCCCAAAACATTCGGATAAATCTGAGTACACAAATGCTAATACAAAGGGAAATGTTATTTTCTCTCACAGTATCGACTGAAATAACCCGGCACCAAGTAGTATCGAAACCTCTCCAGTCACCTTTCATTGAAAAGTCACCCAGCAGCGTATTAGCCATAGTCGGAAGCAGCTACTGTCTGCTCTGCTGCACATTTTCCTGACTTCCTAGATGTTGTAGGCTTTTAGTGTCTGCAATATTCATAAGAAAATGTCTTAAAAATACAACTACGCTGCTGAGCATAATTCATTTGAATGCCTGTCGTACTTTTTTTCTGGCATGATTTTTTAAATCCCCAATCATTGCAGCTGTAGTTTTATCAAAAGTAGCTTCATTATGCCAGAATTGGAAAAAATGGAAATAAATCATTGCACTTCCCGCATTTTGAACCTTGAACTTTTATTTTGCTTTCTTGCCAAGTAACTGTGAAATATTCACTCACATAACACATAATGAAGGCATGCTAGAAAGTAATTCAATAGTTTGAGCCTTGACTGTAGTTAAATCTGTTAGTTTGGGTTCTTCACAAATCATAACGGGCATAAAGAAAGTAAAAGTAGAACTTTTACTTGGAGTTATACTCCACCTGAAATCCAACCTAACTAGTTTGTTTTTGCTTCAAGGAGTGGAGGATGGTCAGACAGTCAGAATGCCAGTTGGAAAGAAGGAGGTCTTCATCACGTTTAGGGTGAGTGTCTTCGTCAACAAACCCAGGCTACAAATGAATTAGCTCTCCGTGAAGTGCATGTTCATGTCAGAGCCGCTATAATGGGATTGCCTTGTACAATGTGCTGTAGGTGTGTGGACTTGTAAGAGACACTGAGCTGTCTGAGCTCTTTGACTTTGAGTTAACACAGTTTAGACACCCTGCGGTCTACCGCTTCTAGAGACTGATGTTTTGACACCACGTGTGTTATTGGTTGTGGTGTGTCCAGGTCCAAAAAAGTCCCGTGTTCAGGAGGGAAGGTGCAGACGTCCACTCTGACCTTTTTGTCTCCGTGGCGCAAGCTATCCTGGGCGGCACGGCCAAGGCACAGGGCCTCTATGAAACACTGAACTTATCAGTAAGTAGCACATTCTCAGGTTTCTCCTCTAATGGTGAAACATTTCAAACACATGCAGTGTAAATAAATAACAGTTTTTTTATTTCCTCGTCTTCAGATCCCTGCAGGCATCCAGACGGAACAGAAGATTCGTCTGTCGGGGAAGGGAATCGCTCGTATCACCGGCTACGGCTACGGAGACCATTATGTCCATGTCAAAATAAAAGTACCCAAGTAAGACTCCACAGACAAACGCACGTTATTCATCTTTTTGCTGTAGTCTTTAAGAAATGGGATAACACATTGTTTTCTTGTGTAGGACACTGACAGACAGACAAAGAGCTCTGCTAGCGAGCTACGCTGAGGACGAGACGGAGGTGGAGGGGACGGTGAACGGCGTCACTACCACCACCACAGGTGAGAGGACAAACACACTCACTCTTACGTTTCTACTACCCATCCCCGTTCTCCTGTGTTGTCCTGTGTATATCTCTAATCCTCTGAAATGGAGGTTTTAGGAAAGGGAGTAGTAGTATTGAGTCACAAGCCCGGCTGATGCAGTGTTGATCTCTGTCCAGGTGGGGGCAGCAGTGGTAAGCGGGCTGAGGCAGGGCAAAGCGAGCATGACGAGAAGGAAGGAGAGTTGAAACAAGAGGGGGGCTTCTTCTCCAAATTAAAGAAATTGTTTAGTTCTTCCTGACAGCCACAAACCAGGTAAAAAAAAAAAAGAAATACTTTTTCCTGTTCTTCACAAATAGATGTGATGCATTATGCAACCCCCTTTTTTTTTTTTTGGAAAACTTTTCTGGTTTGTGGCTGTCGCATAAAAACACTGATGCATGCACCCCTGCCATCAGCTGGATGTCTCACCAGTCTGGGATGTCCTAAATGTCTGTTTTATATGTCGTCGTTTTTCAAACTGGGACTGCCTTGCCAGCTCAATTTACAGGGTTCCTACGCAGTATGGAAAATGTGTAGAAACTCTGAACTGAATTTAAAAAAGTTACACATTTTACAACCTTTTTTCCTTCTTTTTAAGGTAAAAGGTCATCCTGGAACTGAGAATCATCAGTAGAGATCAGAGGGCAGACGGGAGGACAGCGTGAAGCCAGCACAGCCACATTATAAAGGGACAGGCGGTTGAGGAGTGTTGGGTGTCGGATGAGGCCTACAATGGTTCTGGACGGATCGGTACGGACCTACCTGGCCAGCCCTGCAGCGAATAAGACGGACGATCACCCGCTCTGTTCCTCTGCCAAAGTGAATCCACACACAAGAGGATGTTCCAGTGTGTTTAGTCAGCTCTCCGGTCAGATGTCCATTGTGGCCATTTGGGCAGCAAAGGCTCATCATTTCACATGTTGGTTCTCTGTTGATCCCCATAAAATATAACGTGATAGTGATAACAGAATTCAAGTGCAGAGAAATAAATGATTGTATGTTTTATTCAGGATTAAATGAACCTCATGTTGTTAATCCTTTTCTTCTGTATGCTTTGGTTGTGATGTCATGAGTGCTTGAAGTTGCCCCACAATTCTCAGCGCCGTCAGTCCTAACAGGTGTGACATCACCAGACTACATGTTTACCTTTGAGTTTTAGTGTTGGGACAGTGTACAGGTGTGTCTGCAGTGGAAAGTTAAAAGCTGAACACTAACGACTGAACTCTTCGTCTTTCTTTTAACCCTTTACATTACGAGAGAGAAACCTGCACCGTCATTACATTTGTACATTGTTGTGGATCAAACAGTTGCGTCAATGTGTCACATAGAAGAGATATACTGTACATCTATAATAAAGCTATGGTCTGGGAAAAGCCTCTTGTTTCATATACAGTACATCACTAAAGAAATAGAATTTACAGATAGTGCTTTGACTCTGTCTAGACATTAATATATTAAAAATAGTTATACACATTTTGTTCATCATTTAGATACAAATATAATGCAATCCAAAACACCACTTAACTACTGCCAACAAAGTCTAGAAAGTACTTTTTTGCAGAGCTATTGTATTAGATTACATTGAATTGTGAAGGAATACCGAATAAATTAGCCTACATTTATACTTTTGAATAAATCTATTAGCATTACTTTCAAAGTGATTTTCTTTGGACATTCTTTCACCAATATTTTTTTAAAGGTCCCATATCTATATCATATATCGTGCTCATTTTCAGGTTCCTTCTTGTATTTCATGTTTCTACTAGAACATGTTTACATGCTGTGATGTTTAAAAAACAACAGCTTTATTTTCCTCGTATTGTCTGGCTGTATTTACCCTTTGTCTGGACATTGCAACGGAATTGCGTTGCTATGGCAACAACTTGGTTCCGTGTTTACTTCCTAACAGCTGATGTCCTTCACATACACTGCAACAAGGAGGGTGAAAGGAGGAAAGGTCTCACGACATCATCACTGCATCATATCCGGAATTTCATCATTTTAGTTTTACCTGAATGGAACAGAATTTTTAATTTTTAATTTAAGGTGACATGAGGGGATCGCTGTGGCACTAAAACAGCGCCTGGCCCAACATGACTGAATACATTTAGTTAACGTAGCTTCCTGAAATGACAAAGCAACTGTATTTAATGTGGAATGGCCATGTCATGATCCTCTTAATCAATACTGCGGCCAGTAGTAGGCTCAGTGGCATAGTGGTCGTTGATAATGTGGGTGTACTACTAGGTAGAGATGGGAAGGTTACAGAGGAGGAAGTGGGTATACTCTCCTATATATTACAATGGCAATGGCATACTATAAACCGCCAGTAAAAGAGGTGGATATACTCTGTATACATGTCACATAACTGCAACGTCTCAGGTTAGAGTCCAGCTGAGAACCTTTGTTGCAGACAACCTTTCTGTTTCTACAAAAAGGATTATAAACCATGGGGATAATCTAATAGACAATCAAGTGTTCCCAAAACATCAGTGTGAGTTCCATCAGCAGCTGCTGACGGGTTCAAACTCAAACTGAGACATTCCAGCTGAGATATATGAGTCACTTCAATTCTCAAATTGTCAGCAATAAATTTCAACTGTTGGAAATTTGTGAACTCGTGTCATGTCACTGGACGGAGACATTAGTGTGGACACTCACCATTGCAGTCAATGGAAAAGAAGCCTTTTTAAACATCACTTTGTCACTTATTGAGCGCAAATTCTCAGAATTTTGTTTGATCGTGACTTGCCATTGGTGTCTGAGGTTGTGAGTTTGGGACCCGATCAGGGCAAAACGAATATGCTAATGCCTTAAAGGATTAATGATGAAGGACCGTCCTGTATTTGTTTTCCTCCTCAAAATGCCCCACCCCGACCCACAGCTATTGGTGATGCAGTGCTGCAGTGATGCAGTGCTGCCAAATGTGTGAAAGCTTCATGGATAAATCTAGGATCTTTTAGTTTGAAACATCTTCACGTCAAGGTTTGTGCCCAAAATAAATAATAATCATGTATTATGATTAAAAACACCAGTCCAAATGAATCACCTTTATTTCAGCATGAGAAGGAAAACAGCATTAATTTCATTATAGACAGCACAACATACTCCTGGGGGGTTTCACTGTCACACAATGAGAGTATTCTAGCCAAACACTATAAAGCTTTGTCCAGTTAGATACACAAAGGGATTGAGTGTAGAGTTAATGAAACGCAAGAGAATTCAAAATCAACATGAATTAGTCGAGCATCCAGCTCACTTTAAGTTAAGGTTTAATCGATGACCAAAACTACCTGTAATCCTGAGATTCAAGTTATCGTCCCCCTCAGTATGTCGAAAAAACACTGTTTGACATATCACACTGGCATTAGAAGAAAATTCAATAAAACATGGACGTTGAAGTAGGGCATTCCCCGTAACCGTCCTCTATATGCAATGCATTGTATTGCCGTCTTGAGTGCAACATGAACCTGAGACTCTCGAATACAAAACGCACCATCACTTCAGTTTCCATGTCTGATCTGAACAAGTTTAGCTTGTGAAAGAATACTGTACATCCGCTTAATGCGTTGTGCAAATACACACAACACAGGAACCTGCAGGTTTGGTACGCTGTGTCAAACAAATCCAAGCAAAGGAGGGAAAAAAAAAGTTAATAAAATGGCATTATTACTGTGTCAGGATAAATATCAAACTTCAATGTGCGTTTACACTGCATACAGTACACACAGCACAATGTATCCCTCCTTAACTACTGGGAAAGTTACTCCCAACATACAGTATGAATGAAATATGAATAATGATTACACAGTTTTAGTGATGATGCATACTGGTATATATCCATAACAAATGGATACATAAACAAGAGCTGAGCTGCTGAAGGACCTCGCTATAAGTGCCAAACCTGAACACTCATGACAGGACAGAAACCGTTAACATTATAAAAAAGACAATTTTCCTTTTTAAAACAACTGTGAACACCTTTGTCCTAATATAGGCTCCTGTGGCAGGTAAAACTTGGATAGTTAAGCTATGCATATGCAACAACAGGCAGCTTTTTTTGAGAAATACAAGATGCCATATCATATAATTCTGAACATTTGAACATGCATCAATAGAGATTTAAATATCTGGTATATTCACTATAATACACTGAGAGATGTGTATCAATCGTACACTCGTCAAAGTGTAGGTGTGCTATATTTGAGAGGAAAAAAACGCTTTTGAGTCCCATCACCTGTCTTACAGTACACCTGTACGAATGTTTCAGGCCGTGTTTGACTAATGAAATGTGATAATGGATTTAAAAAAGAACATAAGTGTTTTCACATTATCTTTGGAACTTCAGTCAATGTATAGAAGGAAAAAAAAAATTTGCATTATTAACTAGTACATTGCTTCCTCTCTCTCTCTCTCTCTCTCTCTGGTCAAATAAAAGATGTTTTAATGCAAAAACACAAAAGGCCTCATTCAATATCAACACAGCAGTCTTCAACATACTGTGCTGTCATACATACTGCATAACATCTGGACGCATAGCATGTTTTAACGCGTTTTTACTAAGCTCCCTATGAATTTTGATAATCCAATCATCGTTATTAACTAATTTATACAGCCACTTACACATGGGCAGCATCTTAAAGTGCTTTGTCAATCTGGCTGTTTCATTTAAAATGAGCTATTAACTATAAATCAGAATATAGCTTGAGATACGATGCTGGAAGGACACAGGATGGAGAGATGGTGCACATGAGGTAGAGAAAGAAAAAAAAGACAGGAGGATAAATTGTAACGAGGTGTAAGCTTGGTGGATGGATGGCAGGATGTGGAGGACGTCCTACTGGGTCCTACAAATCATTTAATAATATCCAAGTTTATTTCCTGTCAGCTATTAGCAAACACAGAACATTGAATAAACTTGGACCCGTTTGTATGAAACTATGAAATGGTCTACAGCTTGAGGGAGCTTCTACTCTCCTTACTGTCCTTCCTTCTATGTTTGTCCTCCCTCTCTCGTACAGCAGCAGAGTGACGGGGGATGGGGGGGGGTGACAGCTGGATCACATCAGATACCACGCAGCCAATCCGGCCAGAGCGGCAAACCACGTAGCAAACAGGACCTGTCCAGTCGGGTGTCGGAGTACGGCCATGGCGAGCTGACCTGCGTACGCTGTTCCACTCGATGCCGCTGTGAAACAGAGGGAGCACGAAAACAAACTTAAAGGTGCAGTGTGTAAGATTTGGCGACATCTAGTGGTGTGCTTGCAGATTGCAACCAACTGAGTACCCCTCTCCGCTCACTCCTCCCTTTCCATGACTGCGGTAACGTGAGCCGCAGAGTGCAAAACCTTGGTAACGCTGTTCTCTATTGATTAACACTACTTTAGGAGCAATGGAAGTCAGACGGCGGCTGGCGGTACCACGGTTTTGCACTCTGTGACTCACGTTATTGCAGTTTCACAAGTAAGTCGGAGAACTACGGTGGCACTTCAGGGAACGTAAAAACATGAAAGTCTCTCTCTTGAGCCAGTTTGTTTTGTCCAAAGGGGGCTCATTCTAAGCTAACGAAAACACAACAATTCTTAGTTTCAGGTGATTGCACACTAATGAAAACATAGTTATGAATATTATATTCCATTCCTGCTAAGAGATCCCCGGAAATGCCACCCACTGTTCCTTTAAACAAGATCCTCACTATAGCTTTATCTTGGAGCAATGCTACAGAGAGAAGCATAAAAAAGCATACTCATTTTGGCGGCATAGTAGGGACACTTGTTGATGTCTCCGTCCATTTCTCCATGGCCGGGCATGCCAGCATCTAAAACATCCTCCGGGATGGTTTTACCGATCTCTTCCAGCTCATCAAACACCTGCCAGCACAAACATATGGTTATCAAGCTTGTTGCATACTCTGTATCCTAGAGATAGTTCAAGGACCAGAAGAAACACATGGAAGTCACAATCAAAATGCATTTGATCAGGATAGCATTAGAGGATGACGGTGCCTTCAGTAATACACATGATACCTTCAATGTGTTTTTAAAATTCAGTAACGGATCAAAACCGGCACAAGCAGCACACCTCTACTGCAAGAAGATCCTCATTTAACCGCTTCAACATCACCACCAGGGAACAGATCGCCAACTCCAAACATAGCTTCCTTTTCTCCATCTCTGGCCTTTTACCTCCATGTTGAAGTGGAAGGCCTTGACAGCCTCGTCTACCAGCCTCTTCTTTATGTCCATGTCCAGTTCCAGGTCGTTCATCCGACTGAAGTACAGCTGCTTGAATCCTTTGATGCTATGGATGTTGTCAAACTGATAGAACTCCACGCCCTCCCCTGTGGTTGGCAGCTTCATGGCTTTCTGCGCCTTCTTCTTCAGAATCTGGCCCCCGGACAGGTCCCCCATGTAGCGGGTGTAGGCGTGGGACACCAGCAGCACTGGGTCCTCCTGCCCAACTTGATGAATACGGTCCACGTAGTTCTGGGTGGCCGGGGAGCAGCTGACCTGGCTCTGCCAGTCGGGGCCGTAAAAGTACTCAAGGTCACGGGCCAGGGCCTCGTGGCGGTTCAGCTCGGTAGGAAAATATAGAGGGGCAAAGTGGGGGTGGTCTTTGTTCCTTTCAATCTCCTCCTCCATGGCTGTGTAAGTATAGTGGAGTGCCACGGCACCAAGCTGGGAAGCACGAAAGAAAAGGTACAATTTAATGTCTACTTTTTCCAGTTTTCCTTGCTTCTTTTTAACCGACATGTTTATTACATCTATCTTGTTTGTTTCATAAAGCACTGATTTTCTTCAGACTGACCTTGAAGAGCTCTTTGCGGATGCGTCCCTTGATGAAATCTTTCACAAACTGGGTGTTCTCAGCCATTTCATGAACCTCCTTGGTCCCTGCTGCCAGCACATCAGACAGATCCTTAGGACTGGGGGGAATAAATAAAAAAAAAAAGAGAACAATAGGAGGTATAATGTGTGTTTGACTGACAAGAAACATGATTATTTTGTGATCTGATTTCACTGTTTCAAAGGTTACAATACCAGTGGGAGATTTACCTGAGGGCGTTGTCTTTCCCCTCATATACAGGCCCTGCTCCATTGGACATTCTGGCTGTTGTCTCCATCTTCTCTGCTGACATTAGTGGTGTGTTCCTGTCTGCCAGTTAGTTCACCCTACAATCAGTAAAAGACATAACATTAGCATCAGTCATGTTTAAAGGAACAGTGTGTAACATTCCGTTGATCTATTAACTATGTTTTCATTAGTGTATGTATACCTGACACTAAGAGTCGTTGTGTTTTCGTTAGCTTAGGATGAGTCGTCATATCTACACAGGGAGCGGGTCCTCTTCACGGAGTCCACCATGTTTCTACAGGAGCCCAGAACGGACAAACCTAACACTGGCTCTAGAGAGAGACTTTTATGGTACCTGAAGGCCACCGTAGTTCTCTGACACGCTTGTGAAACTGCGGTAACATGAGCCGCAGAGTGCAAAACCGTGAAACCACCAGATGCCGTCTGACTTCCTTTTCTCCTAAAGTAGTGTGTGAGAGAAAATAACATTTCCCTTTGTATGAGCATTTGTGTACTCAGATTTATCCGAATGTTTTGGGAAAGTACAGACTGTCCTAGTTTAGATATATTTGTTATCATATTTGCATCCGCACTCTTTCAAAACATTATAATCACCAGTAACTCTTTTAATGAATCTTCCACTTAGAGGCAGGGCGGAAGGTTTGGGTCACAAAGGGGAGTGAAGGCTAAATCAAGATAAGGTTTGGGTCACAAAGGGGACGGAAGGCTGAACCAAGATTATAAAGAATGATGTAGTGAGGGAGCTCTCGGTCTTTGAACACTGACTTGTCTGCTGTATGGACCCAAATGCATTTGCTTAATAAATGGTATTTGCTTCTTAACCGAATGACCAGAGACTGTTTATTAAATAATTTCTCCAACAAGTGTTACAGTGGAAACCGCTTATAGTGATCACGTCCCTCCGGGTCAAATTGAAAAAAACACAAAAATTCAATTAATGTTAGTCTAACGTAATTTTAAAATGTTTTTTCATATGTTGTCATGTATGAGAAGACCCAAAATGAACACTGTAAGCAAATTGTTTAAACAGCATTTGTATAGGAATACTGTTTAAATAATTCACACAAATGCTGTTTAAATAATTTGCTTACAGTTTTCATTTAAACAGCATTTGTATAGGAATGATTCTGCCCCAAGCTGTTTGATAACTGTAACCGTCATCACTAGAAGTGGTTCCCACTGTTTTACGGTAAGGATGGCCTCTGAGCAAGGTGAACAGCTTTACCACAGTTTTGCACTCGACGGCTCACATTGCCGCCGTCTTGGAAAGGGAGGAGTGAGCGGAGGGGTACCCAGTTGGTTGGAAACTGCTTCCACACCACTAAATGCCGCCAAATCCTACACACTGTCCCTTTTAAGTTTCATCACATTGCACATATGAATTTTGAAAAAAATATATACATATTTGAAGTATATTGCTGCAGTTGTGAACAAGGCATATAGAATAGTAACTTGTGTAAGATTGCATAATGTCTCATGACTATGACCTACTCTAGTCACAGCTGTCTAAATGTCACTTGAGTAACGGTTGCGTAACTGCTTTTCAGAATAAACAAGGGAACATGTCACATGGCTGCAGTGTTCCCTGTGATTCTAGAGGTCTGAGGTTATTGTACACAAAAACAATAACACACAGAAGCAATATATATATATATATATATATACAGTATACTATACAGCACATTGTTTAATCACAACTTGTCCAGAGTCAGGGAGAAGGCCAGAGAACATAATGTAGACCAAACACAATCTATAAAGTGTCCACTACAGTTATCAGGTCCATAATCATCAAATAAAGGCTGTTAATGTCCAAATCCTTTATAATTCCCATAACAGATAGACAAACAGTGCATATTCAATAACAGTATCTATTCACCCTTACCTAAGAGGCAGCAGAGGTCTGATCAGGAAGAAGCTGTTATCACCCCTCTACTTTCAAAGGAAAGATGTCTTCTGCCAGTTAATTCAGCTGCTTTAAGCCTTTGACCTTATTCACTCTGAGAGGGAGATAATAAGGCAATGTGAGAGTGAGTATAGTCTGGGAGGAGCTTGCTTGGTTTACATAGGCAAGGCTGCTTTATACCAACCTTGGGAACAGAGCGTAAATTTTACAAAGTATGGGGCCCCTTTTTGTCATTTTTTGAGAAACCCACTACAGTCATCTCTGAGTAGCCAGTAGTAGTATCTTCTTTTTCCTTTTTTTAAAAATTTATTTTACTTATTTATTCATTATCATTATTATTTTTATTATTTATTTCTTTTTCTTCTATTTTTGTATATATATATATGTATATATATATATATATATGTGTGTATGTGTATATATTGTTATTATTATTTATTTATTTTTTATTGTTATTATTATTTTTTTCTCCTCTTCTTCTAATTATTATTTCATGACTTATTTGTGGATACTCTCCCTGTGTTGTATTCTCTACAATTTGAATTATATGTATCCATGATTGAGAATCAGTTAGGTCCTTTGTGGCCAGCTGTGGGTTGCCTGTGTGTATGTTGTTCTTAGGTATGATTGATTGATGTGATGTGTCACGGGTGAGTGTTGTTCAGAAAAACAAAAATTTACTTTCCTGGTATAGTGACTGTTCTATTGATTATTGACAATAAATAAACCCACTGCAGTAATCTCTGAGTAGCCAGTAGTAGTATCTTCTTTTTCCTTTTTTTAAATTTAATTTAAATTATTTATTCATTCTCATTATTATTTTTATTATTTATTTTTCTTCTATTTTTGTATATATATGTATGTATTAGTGTGTATGTGTATGTATATATATATGTATGTGTGTATTTATGTATATGTGTATGTGTATATATGAGTATATATTATTATCATTATAAACTAAAAATCTAAAATCTCCTCTTCTTCTTATTTCATGATGTATTTGTGGATACTCTCCCTGTGTTGTATTCTCTACAATTTTAATTATATGTATCCATGATTGAGAATCAGCTGTGGCTGTCTGTGTGTATGTTGTTGTCAGGTACGATTGATTCATGTGTTGTGTGTGTGTATATATATATATATATATACATATATATATATACATATATATATATATATATATATATATACATATATATATATATATATATATACATATATATATATATATATATATATATATACATATATATATATATATATATACATATATATATATATATATATATATACATATATATATATATATATATATATATATACATATATATATATATATATATATACATATATATATATATATATATACATATATATATATATATATATATATATACATATATATATATATATATATATATATATATATATACATATATATATATACATATATATATATACATATATATATATATATATATATATACATATATATATATATACATATATATATATTAAATTATTATTATTATTTTTTTTCTCCTCTTCTTCTTCTTATTATTATTTCATGACTTATTTGTGGATACTCTCCCTGTGTTGTATTCTCTACAATTTGAATTAGAATCAGTTAGGTCCTTTGTGGCCAGTTGTGGCCAGCTGTGGCTTTCTGTGTGTTTGTTGTTGTCAGGTGTGATTGATTGATGTGTTGTGTTGTTAAGAAGAACAAAAATTAACTTTCCCTGTATAGTGACTGTTCTATTGATTATTGACAATTAATACAAAGACCTTTGAAAGAAAGAAACACCCAGGCTTGTAGGTAACATGAACACACAGACAGACAAACAGCAGCTCATACAACACAACACAGCAGCACACAGACAGGCCTTCTGGCGTTTACCACAAAGTCTCAGAGTACTGCTGTTGTATTGTTGTTATTTAAGCCAAGTGATTTAATTCAGCTCAGTTCCTCAATGTAATCATAAATCATAACATCGAGCCACCTTTCATCGTCATACGAACACATGTCATGTGTTATACTCCTGACAGTCATCTAACTATCTCTAGGAGCTTCATTTAGACAACAACAGCTAACTTTGCCAGCTAAGTTAGCTGACAGCTAGCTAGCATTTCAACAAGCTTAACGAGATTTAACGAGGTTTAATGAGTGTTATTGCAGATTCGACACGTTTATTCACCTATTAAATCATATATTAAGGTTTTAGAAGGCTTTTTGGTATCATATTGACATTACAAACCTTCAACAAAGCGGTGGCCGGCCGGTTAACAGAAGAGAAGAACTACAAATCAGGCTGGAGATCCAGGACAGGAACTGCACGTCCACAACTCCGCCTCCACCCGGCTCTAGAAGGTAACCCGCAAACTGCAAAATCTGCTCTGAGATCTCGCGAGACTCGCTGTCCGACGACCTATCCTAACCTTTAACTATTCGAGATCAATATCTTTACCTTAACGATTCAAGATCAATACCTAACCGTAGCTATTCGAGATCAATACATAACCTTAGCTATTCGAAATCAGTGCCTAACCTTTAACATCTCGCGAGAGTTTTCCCAGCTTGCGGTCTCCCTTCCAAGACACTACCAGTCTCCACATAGACATACTGCCACTAATAAAAGATTAAAGGGGCAGTAGGCAGTATATTTTTTGGCATCATTGGGCAAAAATTCCATAATAACCTTTCAGCATATTTTAATTCAAGTGTTCTGAGAGAAAACTGGACTTCTGCTCCTCCTCATGGCTCTGTTTTCAGGCTTTAAAAAATCTACTTTGATCAGACTTTGACCAATCACAGGTAATTTCATTGAGAGAGTGTTCCTATTGGCTGTGCTCTGGTCATGTGACCAGTTCCTTCAACAG
This sequence comes from Sebastes fasciatus, assembly GCF_043250625.1. Classification (NCBI taxonomy): domain Eukaryota; kingdom Metazoa; phylum Chordata; class Actinopteri; order Perciformes; family Sebastidae; genus Sebastes; species Sebastes fasciatus. The sequence goes on along the minus strand of NC_133807.1, from coordinate 28,237,820 downwards.
ATTTCACAATGATGGCGGCCGCGTCACAAACTTTCTCATTTTACAGCAAAACGTACACTACAAGATGATTCTGAAAACATTTAAGGAGAGAAATAGGCATTAACGTAACATAATATTGATTCATATTTGATCAGTGCTGCCTAGTTTGACCGTTTGATCGGAGTTCGCGAGTGATCGACAGCCGGCTCTCATAGACAGCAGATGGACAGCAGACCTCATATCAGTTCTTTACTGCTTGTTTTCCTCCGGTCTGTGAAATCTTGCAGATGCGGTTAGGAGCACCGGAGGACACGGAGGCACATGATTTTTTTCAGGTTACCTGTTTCATACAATCCTGTCACGATATAGCGACCGTTTTATAGTATTTGCTCCAATCTCGTCTACTTCAGTGCTGCAGGTTGAAGCAACATAAATCACTGCAGTGACATGCAGTTTAACCCCCACAAATTATAAATATTGTGATGTTAAAAAAAGTCCTACATTTGGTTTGTTGGGATCTGGTCACCCTAATGAGTTGTTTCTGTTTATTCCTGGAAAAATGTAATCCACCATTCTTGAATGTGGAATCAAAAATTGAATATTCTTAATTTCTCCCCCATATCAAACAAATTACCCTTTGGCAACACCCTCTGTTGCTCTCTAAGGCCACTGAAATGATTGTAGTTCTTACATAACAGGTGTTATTTTTTCCATCGCATTTCAAATTAAAATTTGATAATTTAGCAGAACCAAACAACCAAGAAAAAGATAAGCTATTTTTATGGAGTTAAGACAAGGAGTTTAGCATCTGGATCCACAACAGATCTCAATAACAAATGCTTGTTGTTGAGTCAAACACATTTGAAAAACTGAAGAAGCGAATAAATTGAAGGTGTGAGATGTGGAGAGGTGAAAGGGGCCAGAACTGGAGCAGGTAGCACATGATGAGAGAGTTGACAGAGTGTACTCTGTAATTACAATCAGTGCTTCTAGATTAACAGGTGTTTGTCTCGAGCAAACATGGAGATACCCAGAAATCTTTGAGTCTTTCCAGTTGAAAGGTTAATATGTTAAACAAGCTTCCTTCATGTCATCTTGTTTACGACGTGCTTCTGCCAATTACAGATCATAGTTTAATCAGGATTTTCCAGATGTTTTTTGTACAAATGATTCATACATGCTGCTCATGAATCATGTACGAGGTTGTTTGTTTGCTGAGCACATTTGTCCATCGGTTAATGATTGTACACAGGGGTATATTTGTGTGTGTGTGTCAGCGTGTCTGTGTGTACGTGCATGGGGGGGCAGAGAAAGTGTTTGACTGTCAGAGGCTGATATTAGTCTGGCAGCCGGTTGCAGTGTCAGATGCTTGGTTGGCGTGGCAGCTGAGACGCCCTCCACCTCGCTCTGCTACTGAGCCACAGGAGGCTGGTGGTGGTGGTGGTGGTGGGGGGGGATAAAGATGAGCTAACAAGATGATTCACTTCCCTCCAACGGGGGCCAGCAAGCTGTTGCCATTACATTAAATTGCTTTGGGAAGTGATTCTGTGCCAGCGATGCAGTTCAATAAGAGAGGAGAGGGGACTTTGTTTCTAAAAGCTCTGATAGGGGGTGGTAAAGATTGGCAATGGATGCTAATTTGTCGATTTATAGATGAGAAACTCACAAAACAAAATGTTTGGCAACCGTGTTCACTGAGTGATGCTTTGACTCTATTTTGCTGCCATTTGGTTTTGTTTGTTCACTCTGGTCTGCTGAGGACCCCATATGTGATGCGCTGATGGCTTGGATGGCTTTCAAAAACACTCGCGTAAACACACGCCTCATAGGAAGGAAATGCAGCATGATGTGATGCTTTTGATCATATCATGCAGTCGGAAAAGCAGAATAAGTGTGACTATGATGAGGGAAACATCAAAACAGTACAAAAAAAACAAAGTTGTTTAAAAGTACAAAGTAGTTTTGGATCAATAAAGAAAAGACAGTGCTCTGATAGTAGCAATAAGACTATTAAGATTCAGAAAGGGGAATGTCATGTTACCTAGGCTACAAGATATACAGGTTTTTGACAGTAAGACAAAAAAAAATGGCGATGCTCACTGAACAGACACGCCAGTCAAATCCAGAATATGAAGAAGCCTACACTGTAAAACTTTTTCCTGTAAAATTACAGTAACTTACAGGAGAAACTGCTGCCAATATTTTACTGTAAAATTTACAGTATCTGTACTGTATCAAAGAATACAGCAACTTACTGTAATCAAAGCATACAGTAATTTGCTGTAATAATTCAAAAATTACAGTAAAATACTGGCAGCAGTTTCTCCTGTAAGTTACTGTAAAATGTACAGTATCTGTACTGTATCAAAGAATACAGCAGCTTACTGTAATCAAAGCATACAGTAATTTGCTGTAATATTTCAGAAATTACAGTAAAATACTGGCAGCAGTTTCGCCAGTAAGTTACTGTACAATTTACAGTATCTGTACTGTATCAAAGGAATACAGCAGCTTACTGTAATCAAAGCATACAGTAACTTGCTGTAATAATTCCAAATACAGTAATTTATTGGTTGCAGTTTCACCAGCAAGATACTGTACAATTTACAGTATCTCTACTGTATCAGAGAAATACAGTAACTTGTTGTAATCAAAATGTCCAATAATTTCCTGTAATAATTCCACAAATTACAGTATTTTAAGCATCTATAAAAACTAACAAGCAAATGAAAAATAACAATTTTGAACAATAAACACAACATGGCATATTCATATTATTCTTGTTTATTATAATAACCTGAGTTTGACAGAAAATAACATCCAAATAAAACATTCAAATACTCAAGCTCTTACAAATAAAAATGGTGTGATGAGTTGTGAGTGAGTAAGAGACACAGTGTGTGTGTGTGTATCTGACTGACTGAGTGAAGGTGTATATTTGACTGTGTATGAATATCTGAGTCCATGGACTGAGTAAATACCATAACCTTTCTGTTTCAAAATTAAATAGCCTCCCCTGTTACACTGAGGGGGTTCACTAGACAGAACCATCCTATTGAACAATACTGCGTGCTGGCTAAACATCTTCAATATTAAACGTAGAAATAATGCCAGGTTGAACATTGTAAATAGAATAAAATTCAAAAATACAAAAATAGCCATTACAAATAAAAATACTGTTGTGAATGAATGAATTCATGTGTGAGTGTATCTGAGTAAGTGACGGGCTTAAAACATTTGTACTTTGTGGACTGAGTAAATACTGTAACTTTTCTGTTTCAAAATGAAATAGCCTCCCCCGTTACACTGCGGGGGTTCACTAGACAGAACAATACTGTTGAACAATACTGTGTGCTGGCTCAATATGGTCAATTATTAAACGTATAAATAATGCCAGGTTGAACATTTTAAGCAAAATTAAATAAAAAATAACATTGTGAATAAGTGAGACACAGACATAAAGGGATTTTCAGTAATTGAGTGAGATATGGAGGGTTTGTCTCTACAGAGTCAGGGATGTGATTGTTAAACTCACACAAAGTCCCACTCGAAATCCATGAGCTTCCGCAGGAGGGTGCAAACATGAGGATTCAGGGATGTCCCTTTCTTATGAACCATTTTCCCGCTCTTCTTGCTGGTCACCTTTCCCTGTCGTGCCTTTGTCCCTCTCTCTGGGTTGATCCTGACACAGCTTCTACAAGGCATAGCAAGGTAAAACAAAAAGACACAAATGTGAATCAAACCACCTCTTACCTAAAATTAGACCGCTAAATATTGTTAGTATAAATAATACCTGATTTATTATAAGTCCCCAAATCGTTCTTTTTCATGCTTTATGTTTGCAATGCATATTAGAGTAGATACACGTGGACATGGTGAAATACTTCTTGCTAATATAGCTTACTTGCCTGATGTTTTATGAGTCACACTTTTGGAATATGAATATAACATTGAGTTTTTTTGGTAACTTGATGACTCTTTGATAATTATCTATTTAATTTAATTATTCAAGACTAATAACAATGGGTTATTAATTTATATATGAAATGATATTATTGAAGGCTAATACTGTTATGTTTCTTGTATATATTTTAGAACCACACATACACACCCAAACATCCAAGTGATCATTTAAGCTTATTTTGGAATGAACTCTCCATACCCTACTCTCTGATCGTATGTCTATCACACATAGATAGATACAAGGATAGCTGTAAGGCCCAAACATCTGACACAAATGACTATATGGAATTCAAACTTACTTCTGTATGAATTCAAGTGTCCAGGCAGCGTGATCCTGATATTGGAGGTTGAAGTTGTAGTAGGATGTGAAGACAACAGCAAGCCCCAACGCAGACAATGCCCCTTCACACACCACCTGACCCTCGATGCTTACCATCCAGCGCTGGTCGGAAATCATTGGACCTGAAACACAATGCAAAAAGCTTTAGGCTGAATACCAAATTGACCATTTGACGAATTATCAAGTGGCCACTTACCGCTTTATTGTTTTTGTATGGTATTGGCATTTCCAACTGATATTTGAAAACCTTTCTAAAAAAATGTAAGCCTCCGCTAGATATCAGGAATTCTTGATGTAGGATGCGAGATGCTACTCATCTACTGTACTGCTCTTTGATGTATCCAGGTAGCCATTTACATACTTGCGACACCATCGCGCACTCATTTTCATAAAGCTTAGTGGTTGTGTCCGTTGCAGTGAAGGAGAAATCAAGTAAAAAAGTTAATACAAATAAAATAAAATCTACAAAGGGAGGGAGAATATCAAACGAACTATTTACATATTTACAAGCTATAGGAACACCCTAATCCAGAAAGAGTGAGAGAAAAGCTTAAACAAACTATTTACATATCAGAGAAGAATCAGAGAAATTATTATTCCGTAGCCTACTGTGTATGTATTATAGAGTCAACTATTTATTAACCAAAACATAGCCCACTGTGTATGTATTATAGTCAACTATTTATTAACCATCTAAAACTACATATTTATTTATCCATTTCTGTATGCACAACTGTTTCAGAATCAGTATCTATTTATAAGAATGTAAAGTTGTGTGTATTATATACAATATAGAAGACATAACCATAGAAACTCACTACAACTGAACTCCAACTCCAGCGGCAAGCAGCGTCTTCCTGCCTGCCCCACACCTTCTGACTGCCTGCTGACAGGCTCAATAGAAGTACTCTGCATATGTGCACTAGTACAGTGTAAGTAGAAACGTGGGGCTTAGTGCTTACCTAGAATGATCAACCAAGGGCAATCAGGAAGGGTGAGGGATGTCTTCACAGTCGCCGCTGTGTCTGACACCTATATAGGAGACAATAAAGGCATTGCAATTCTAAGTTAATGTTAATACAATTAAACAATGCTTTAACTATAGTTGTCATCAATTTTCCTGTTTAAAGAAATTATTTTTAAAATCACACTGAGCTCCACTCATTGCATTTCAATGTCTTAATCTGAAATAAACTACATCAGTTATACTCACATCTGCCTGCAAGATGAGGACATCTCTCTTCTATTTGAAGCACCCTGCATGCTCATGTGAGCACCCTGCATGCTCAACAGTATTCTCTCCATCATCTCTACCTGACCTGATCTGACTCAAAAGATTACCAACTACACAACCTTTATGTGTTCTTGACAAGTGTGATGAAAAAGTGGATATCACAGTAAACATTTTACCACAATTTGTGAATGGACATAAGACTGGTTTCCCCTCTTTAATGTGAGTCTTCAAGTGAGAAAATAATGTAGACAAACTGTCACATTTGACAGTACAGAAATCAATGTGGCATGATAAAACGTCTAATGTTAATGTCCTTATGCCAGAACATCCTTCCCTCAAGCTTGACTCCCTCTGATCTGGGTGATCTCTATATACATGGCATTTTAAAGCTGTAACTTTGCCAAATGAACGGTAACAATCGTGGAAAGCACATTTAAATGTGATGTGTGGGGTGTTTTGGTGAACTTTCATATGCCTAACAAAGGCATATTTAGTACCACATGCATGGCGGCAAAATTGACAGTTGAACATTCTTGAAACACAAGATAGATACTGCCTTGTCTCCCTTTTAGATTGCTGCTACCTATTAGTAATTATATTGAGAATTTAAATGCTGACTAAGCTAAAAACCAGCTAGCTAACGAGCTAACGCTAACTAACGAGCTAGCGCTAGCTAACGTGAATATAAGATAGACTACTGATGTGTGTTACCTGTGATACTAATGAGTATTGAAATATAGACGAAGCTAAGAATAGCTAACGACCTACCGTTAGCTAGCTAATGTACATCCATGGAGGAACGTGCACTGTGTTAGCAAAGGTACAATACAACTTGATGATTTGACTTACCATGAAGTAACGTAATGTAACCACTGGAGTTTCCCTTCGTCTGGTCTGACGATCAAAATGGAACTGGCGGTGGTGAAAATAAAAAAGTGTTTATCCAAACTGCTGCTGTTTCTCTCCTCAAGTTGCACTGGACAACAACGATGCTGCTGCTGCTGCCAGAGTGACCGTTGACCGTTGAGCTGTTGACCGTTGAGCCGTTGAGCTGTGGCGCTCAACGGTCAACTCGAAAAAAATACGCGCGAGAATTTAGAAAAATAGCCGTTAATTTATTTTCCCGAGATTCTCAGCGGCAAGCAGTAGACTACTGTGAAAAGATACACTTGACCGCTGGGATCATGGGAGCAAGCGTTCTGACTCCCAGAATGCATTGCTTTCACAGTAATATACAGTAAAAGCATTTTACAGTAGGTAACTGTTAGAATCTCGCTGTAAATTTACATCGAAGTCTTACAGTGTACCTTGCTCTCAAGTTTAGTGTCAAACTGGATCATTTCATGGGAAATACTGACCTCTGTGTTTGGAATTGAACGCAGCAGATAACAGAAATCTTTGTTTCCGTACTTCATGCTGTTTCGTGGCTAATGTATTTACCAGTGTGTGTGTGCGTGTGTGTGTGTGTGTGTGTGTGTGTGTGCAGTAGTCCTGTAAAAGATGCAGTACATGAAGAATCATGTACAAATCAAGATGCAAATGAAGATGATACAGGATGGATGCAGTTACCATGGTTACCATTCAGGGTGGGTCCATATGAACCCCTCATGTCGTATTCACGACCTCGTATGTGGAAAG